>NW_028244202.1:0-117000 GCF_964263255.1 Lissotriton vulgaris | reverse complement strand
GTTTAAAAAGTGGTTATTCAACATGAGGCACGATCCAATTGACATTTTGAATCATTTTTGGTACAGTCCAAAAAATCAATTTTCGGATGAAAAACGATGACTCCTGACATGTCGAATGATCCCAAAATGGTCAATATGGACGAAATTTTAACATTTAATCTTTTGACTGTAAATGACTGTTGGATGTGAATTATGACTTTGTCAACTAAAATAAGTGTGTTTAAAGTCATTTCCGTGCCTGAAATGGATCAAAATTGAAGCTTTTGAGTAAGCAAAACGCTGTAAAAATGGCAATTTTGGTCACTCTGAGGGTTTAAAAAGTGGTCATTCAACATGAGGCACGATCCAATTGACATTTTGAATGATTTTTGGTACAGTCCAAAAAATCAATTTTCGGATGAAAAACGATGACTCCGGACATGTCGAACGATCCCAAAATGGTCAATATGGATGAAATTTTAACATTTAATCTTTTGACTGTAAATGACTGTTGGATGTGAATTATGACTTTGTCAACTAAAATAAGTGTGTTTAAAGTCATTTCTGTGCCTCAAAGGGGTCAAAATTGAAGCTTTTGAGTAATCAAAACTCTGTAAAAATGGCAATTTTGGTCACTGTGAGGGTTTAAAAAGTGGTTATTCAACATGAGGCACGATCCAATTGACATTTTGAATCATTTCTGGTACAGTCCAAAAAATCAATTTTCGGATGAAAAACGATGACTCCGGACATGCTGAACGATCCCAAAATGGTCAATATGGATGAAATTTTAACATTTAATCTTTTGACTATAAATGACTGTTGGATGTGAATTATGACTTTGTCAAATAAAATAAGTGTGTTTAAAGTCATTTCTGTGCCTCAAAGGGGTCAAAATTGAAGCTTTTGAGTAATCAAAACTCTGTAAAAATGCAAATTTTGGTCACTCTGAGGGTTTAAAAAGTGGTTATTCAACATGAGGCACGATCCAATTGCCATTTTGAATCATTTTTGGTACAGTCCAAAAAATCAATTTTCGGATGAAAAACGATGACTCCGGACATGTCGAACGATCCCAAAATGGTCAATATGGATGAAATTTTACCATTTAATCTTTTGACTGTAAATGACTGTTGGATGTGAATTATGACTTTGTCAACTAAAATAAGTGTGTTTAAAGTCATTTCTGTGCCTCAAAGTGGTCAAAATTGAAGCTTTTGAGTAATCAAAACTCTGTAAAAATGGCAATTTTGGTCACTGTGAGGGTTTAAAAAGTGGTTATTCAACATGAGGCACGATCCAATTGACATTTTGAATCATTTTTGGTACAATCCAAAAAATCAATTTTCGGATGAAAAACGATGACTCCGGACCTGTCGAACGTTCCCAAAATGGTCTATAATGATGAAATTTTAACATGTAATCTTTTGACTGTAAATGACTGTTGGATGTGAATTATGACTTTGTCAACTAAAATAAGTGTGTTTAAAGTCATTTCTGTGCCTCAAAGGGGTCAAAATTGAAGCTTTTGAGTAATCAAAACTCTGTAAAAATGGCAATTTTGGTCACTGTGAGGGTTTAAAAAGTGGTTATTCAACATGAGGCACGATCCAATTGACATTTTGAATCATTTTTGGTACAGTCCAAAAAATCAATTTTCGGATGAAAAACGATGACTCCGGACATGTCGAACGATCCCAAAATGGTCAATATGGATGAAATTTTAACATTTAATCTTTTGACTGTAAATGACTGTTGGATGTGAATTATGACTTTGTCATCTAAAATAAGTGTGTTTAAAGTCATTTCTGTGCCTCAAAGGGGTCAAAATTGAAGCTTTTGAGTAATCAAAACTCTGTAAAAATGGCAATTTTGGTCACTGTGAGGGTTTAAAAAGTGGTTATTCAACATGAGGCACGATCCAATTGACATTTTGAATCATTTTTGGTACAGTCCAAAAAATCAATTTTCGGATGAAAAACGATGACTCCTGACATGTCGAATGATCCCAAAATGGTCAATATGGACGAAATTTTAACATTTAATCTTTTGACTGTAAATGACTGTTGGATGTGAATTATGACTTTGTCAAATAAAATAAGTGTGTTTAAAGTCATTTCCGTGCCTGAAATGGGTCAAAATTGAAGCTTTTGAGTAAGCAAAACTCTTTAAAATTGGCAATTTTGGTCACTGTGAGGGTTTAAAAAGTGGTTATTCAACATGAGGCACGGTCCAATTGACATTTTGAATGATTTTTGGTACTGTCCAAAAAATCAATTTTCGGATGAAAAACGATGACTCCGGACATGTCGAACGATCCCAAAATGGTCATTATGGATGAAATTTTAACATTTAATCTTTTGACTGTAAATGACTGTTGGATGTGAATTATGACTTTGTCAACTAAAATAAGTGTGTTTAAAGTCATTTCTGTGCCTGAAACGGGTCAAAATTGAAGCTTTTGAGTAAGCAAAACTCTGTAAAAATGGCAATTTTGGTCACTCTGAGGGTTTAAAAAGTGGTCATTCAACATGAGGCACGATCCAATTGACATTTTGAATCATTTTTGGTACAGTCCAAAAAATCAATTTTCGGATGAAAAACGATGACTCCTGACATGTCGAATGATCCCAAAATGGTCAATATGGACGAAATTTTAACATTTAATCTTTTGACTGTAAATGACTGTTGGATGTGAATTATGACTTTGTCAACTAAAATAAGTGTGATTAAAGTCATTTCTGTGCCTGACATGGGTCAAAATTGAAGCTTTTGAGTAAGCAAAACTCTGTAAAATTGGCAATTTTGGTCACTGTGAGGGTTTAAAAAGTGGTTATTCAACATGAGGCACGATCCAATTGACATTTTGAATCATTTTTGGTACAGTCCAAAAAATCAATTTTCGGATGAAAAACGATGACTCCGGACATGTCGAACGATCCCAAAATGGTCAATATGGATGAAATTTTAACATTTAATCTTTTGACTCTAAATGACTGTTGGATGTGAATTATGACTTTGTCAACTAAAATAAGTGTGTTTAAAGTCATTTCTGTGCCTGAAACGGGTCAAAATTGAAGCTTTTGAGAAAGCAAAACTCTGTAAAAATGGCAATTTTGGTCACTGTGAGGGTTTCAAAAGTGGTTATTTAACATGAGGCACGATCCAATTGCCATTTTGAATCATTTTTGGTACATTCCAAAAAATCAATTTTCGGATGAAAAACGATGACTCCGGACATGTCGAACGATCCCAAAATGGTCAATATGGATGAAATTTTAACATTTAATCTTTTGACTGTAAATGACTGTTGGATGTGAATTATGACTTTGTCAAGTAAAATAAGTGTGTTTAAAGTCATTTCTGTGCCTGAAATGGGTCAAAATTGAAGCTTTTGAGTAATCAAAACTCTGTAAAAATGGCAATTTTGGTCACTGTGAGGGTTTAAAAAGTGGTCATTCAACATGAGGCACGATCCAATTGACATTTTGAATCATTTTTGGTACAGTCCAAAAAATCAATTTTCGGATGAAAAACGATGACTCCGGACATGTCAAACGATCCCAAACTGGTCAATATGGATGAAATTTTAACATTTAATCTTTTGACTGTAAATGACTGTTGGATGTGAATTATGACTTTGTCAACTAAAATAAGTGTGTTTAAAGTCATTTCTGTGCCTGAAACGGGTCAAAATTGAAGCTTTTGAGTAAGCAAAACTCTGTAAAAATGGCAATTTTGGTCACTCTGAGGGTTTAAAAAGTGGTCATTCAACATGAGGCACGATCCAATTGACATTTTGAATCATTTTTGGTACAGTCCAAAAAATCAATTTTCGGATGAAAAACGATGACTCCGGACATGTCGAACGATCCCAAAATGGTCAATATGGATGAAATTTTAACATTTAATCTTTTGACTGTAAATGACTGTTGGATGTGAATTATGACTTTGTCAACTAAAATAAGTGTGTTTAAAGTCATTTCCGTGCCTGAAATGGGTCAAAATTGAAGCTTTTGAGTAAGCAAAACGCTGTAAAAATGGCAATTTTGGTCACTCTGAGGGTTTAAAAAGTGGTCATTCAACATGAGGCACGATCCAATTGACATTTTGAATGATTTTTGGTACAGTCCAAAAAATCAATTTTCGGATGAAAAACGATGACTCCGGACATGTCGAACGATCCCAAAATGGTCAATATGGATGAAATTTTAACATTTAATCTTTTGACTGTAAATGACTGTTGGATGTGAATTATGACTTTGTCAACTAAAATAAGTGTGTTTAAAGTCATTTCTGTGCCTCAAAGGGGTCAAAATTGAAGCTTTTGAGTAATCAAAACTCTGTAAAAATGGCAATTTTGGTCACTGTGAGGGTTTAAAAAGTGGTTATTCAACATGAGGCACGATCCAATTGACATTTTGAATCATTTCTGGTACAGTCCAAAAAATCAATTTTCGGATGAAAAACGATGACTCCGGACATGCCGAACGATCCCAAAATGGTCAATATGGATGAAATTTTAACATTTAATCTTTTGACTATAAATGACTGTTGGATGTGAATTATGACTTTGTCAACTAAAATAAGTGTGTTTAAAGTCATTTCTGTGCCTCAAAGGGGTCAAAATTGAAGCTTTTGAGTAATCAAAACTCTGTAAAAATGGCAATTTTGGTCACTCTGAGGGTTTAAAAAGTGGTTATTCAACATGAGGCACGATCCAATTGCCATTTTGAATCATTTTTGGTACAGTCCAAAAAATCAATTTTCGGATGAAAAACGATGACTCCGGACATGTCGAACGATCCCAAAATGGTCAATATGGATGAAATTTTACCATTTAATCTTTTGACTGTAAATGACTGTTGGATGTGAATTATGACTTTGTCAACTAAAATAAGTGTGTTTAAAGTCATTTCTGTGCCTCAAAGTGGTCAAAATTGAAGCTTTTGAGTAATCAAAACTCTGTAAAAATGGCAATTTTGGTCACTGTGAGGGTTTAAAAAGTGGTTATTCAACATGAGGCACGATCCAATTGACATTTTGAATCATTTTTGGTACAATCCAAAAAATCAATTTTCGGATGAAAAACGATGACTCCGGACCTGTCGAACGTTCCCAAAATGGTCTATAATGATGAAATTTTAACATGTAATCTTTTGACTGTAAATGACTGTTGGATGTGAATTATGACTTTGTCAACTAAAATAAGTGTGTTTAAAGTCATTTCTGTGCCTCAAAGGGGTCAAAATTGAAGCTTTTGAGTAATCAAAACTCTGTAAAAATGGCAATTTTGGTCACTGTGAGGGTTTAAAAAGTGGTTATTCAACATGAGGCACGATCCAATTGACATTTTGAATCATTTTTGGTACAGTCCAAAAAATCAATTTTCGGATGAAAAACGATGACTCCGGACATGCCAAACGATCCCAAAATGGTCAATATGGATGAAATTTTAACATTTAATCTTTTGACTGTAAATGACTGTTGGATGTGAATTATGACTTTGTCAACTAAAATAAGTGTGTTTAAAGTCATTTCTGTGCCTCAAAGGGGTCAAAATTGAAGCTTTTGAGTAATCAAAACTCTGTAAAAATGGCAATTTTGGTCACTGTGAGGGTTTAAAAAGTGGTTATTCAACATGAGGCACGATCCAATTGCCATTTTGAATCATTTTTGGTACAGTCCAAAAAACTCAATTTTCGGATGAAAAACGATGACTCCGGACATGTCGAACGATCCCAAAATGGTCAATATGGATGAAATTTTAACATTTAATCTTTTGACTGTAAATGACTGTTGGATGTGAATTATGACTTTGTCATCTAAAATAAGTGTGTTTAAAGTCATTTCTGTGCCTCAAAGGGGTCAAAATTGAAGCTTTTGAGTAATCAAAACTCTGTAAAAATGGCAATTTTGGTCACTGTGAGGGTTTAAAAAGTGGTTATTCAACATGAGGCACGATCCAATTGACATTTTGAATCATTTTTGGTACAGTCCAAAAAATCAATTTTCGGATGAAAAACGTTGACTCCTGACATGTCGAATGATCCCAAAATGGTCAATATGGACGAAATTTTAACATTTAATCTTTTGACTGTAAATGACTGTTGGATGTGAATTATGACTTTGTCAAATAAAATAAGTGTGTTTAAAGTCATTTCCGTGCCTGAAATGGGTCAAAATTGAAGCTTTTGAGTAAGCAAAACTCTTTAAAATTGGCAATTTTGGTCACTGTGAGGGTTTAAAAAGTGGTTATTCAACATGAGGCACGATCCAATTGACATTTTGAATGATTTTTGGTACTGTCCAAAAAATCAATTTTCGGATGAAAAACGATGACTCCGGACATGTCGAACGATCCCAAAATGGTCATTATGGATGAAATTTTAACATTTAATCTTTTGACTGTAAATGACTGTTGGATGTGAATTATGACTTTGTCAACTAAAATAAGTGTGTTTAAAGTCATTTCTGTGCCTGAAACGGGTCAAAATTGAAGCTTTTGAGTAAGCAAAACTCTGTAAAAATGGCAATTTTGGTCACTCTGAGGGTTTAAAAAGTGGTCATTCAACATGAGGCACGATCCAATTGACATTTTGAATCATTTTTGGTACAGTCCAAAAAATCAATTTTCGGATGAAAAACGATGACTCTGGACATGTCAAACGATCCCAAAATGGTCAATATGGATGAAATTTTAACATTTAATCTTTTGACTGTAAATGACTGTTGGATGTGAATTATGACTTTGTCAACTAAAATAAGTGTGTTTAAAGTCATTTCTGTGCCTGAAATGGGTCAAAATTGAAGCTTTTGAGTAAGCAAAACTCTGTAAAATTGGCAATTTTGGTCACTGTGAGGGTTTAAAAAGTGGTTATTCAACATGAGGCACGATCCAATTGACATTTTGAATCATTTTTGGTACAGTCCAAAAAATCAATTTTCGGATGAAAAACGATGACTCCTGACATGTCGAATGATCCCAAAATGGTCAATATGGACGAAATGTTAACATTTAATCTTTTGACTGTAAATGACTGTTGGATGTGAATTATGACTTTGTCAACTAAAATAAGTGTGATTAAAGTCATTTCTGTGCCTGACATGGGTCAAAATTGAAGCTTTTGAGTAAGCAAAACTCTGTAAAATTGGCAATTTTGGTCACTGTGAGGGTTTAAAAAGTGGTTATTCAACATGAGGCACGATCCAATTGACATTTTGAATCATTTTTGGTACAGTCCAAAAAATCAATTTTCGGATGAAAAACGATGACTCCGGACATGTCGAACGATCCCAAAATGGTCAATATGGATGAAATTTTAACATTTAATCTTTTGACTGTAAATGACTGTTGGATGTGAATTATGACTTTGTCAACTAAAATAAGTGTGTTTAAAGTCATTTCTGTGCCTGAAACGGGTCAAAATTGAAGCTTTTGAGTAAGCAAAACTCTGTAAAAATTGCAATTTTGGTCACTCTGAGGGTTTAAAAAGTGGTCATTCAACATGAGGCACGATCCAATTGACATTTTGAATCATTTTTGGTACAGTCCAAAAAATCAATTTTCGGATGAAAAACGATGACTCCGGACATGTCGAACGATCCCAAAATGGTCAATATGGATGAAATTTTAACATTTAATCTTTTGACTGTAAATGACTGTTGGATGTGAATTATGACTTTGTCAACTAAAATAAGTGTGTTTAAAGTCATTTCTGTGCCTCAAAGGGGTCAAAATTGAAGCTTTTGAGTAATCAAAACTCTGTAAAAATGGCAATTTTGGTCACTGTGAGGGTTTAAAAAGTGGTTATTCAACATGAGGCACGATCCAATTGACATTTTGAATCATTTTTGGTACAGTCCAAAAAATCAATTTTCGGATGAAAAACGATGACTCCGGATATGCCGAACGATCCCAAAATGGTCAATATGGATGAAATTTTAACATTTAATCTTTTGACTGTAAATGACTGTTGGATGTGAATTATGACTTTGTCAACTAAAATAAGTGTGTTTAAAGTCATTTCTGTGCCTCAAAGGGGTCAAAATTGAAGCTTTTGAGTAATCAAAACTCTGTAAAAATGGCAATTTTGGTCACTGTGAGGGTTTAAAAAGTGGTTATTCAACATGAGGCACGATCCAATTGACATTTTGAATCATTTTTGGTACAGTCCAAAAAATCAATTTTCGGATGAAAAACGATGACTCCTGACATGTCGAATGATCCCAAAATGGTCAATATGGATGAAATTTTAACATTTAATCTTTTGACTCTAAATGACTGTTGGATGTGAATTATGACTTTGTCAACTAAAATAAGTGTGTTTAAAGTCATTTCTGTGCCTGAAACGGGTCAAAATTGAAGCTTTTGAGTAAGCAAAACTCTGTAAAAATGGCAATTTTGGTCACTGTGAGGGTTTCAAAAGTGGTTATTTAACATGAGGCACGATCCAATTGCCATTTTGAATCATTTTTGGTACAGTCCAAAAAATCAATTTTCGGATGAAAAACGATGACTCCGGACATGTCGAACGATCCCAAAATGGTCAAAATGGATGAAATTTTAACATTTAATCTTTTGACTGTAAATGACTGTTGGATGTAAATTATGACTTTGTCAAGTAAAATAAGTGTGTTTAAAGTCATTTCTGTGCCTGAAATGGGTCAAAATCGAAGCTTTTGAGTAATCAAAACTCTGTAAAAATGGCAATTTTGGTCACTGTGAGGGTTTAAAAAGTGGTCATTCAACATGAGGCACGATCCAATTGACATTTTGAATCATTTTTGGTACAGTCCAAAAAATCAATTTTCGGATGAAAAACGATGACTCCGGACATGTCAAACGATCCCAAAATGGTCAATATGGATGAAATTTTAACATTTAATCTTTTGACTGTAAATGACTGTTGGATGTGAATTATGACTTTGTCAACTAAAATAAGTGTGTTTAAAGTCATTTCTGTGCCTCAAAGGGGTCAAAATTGAAGCTTTTGAGTAATCAAAACTCTGTAAAAATGGCAATTTTGGTCACTGTGAGGGTTTAAAAAGTGGTTATTCAACATGAGGCACGATCCAATTGCCATTTTGAATCATTTTTGGTACAGTCCAAAAAACTCAATTTTCGGATGAAAAACGATGACTCCGGACATGTCGAACGATCCCAAAATGGTCAATATGGATGAAATTTTAACATTTAATCTTTTGACTGTAAATGACTGTTGGATGTGAATTATGACTTTGTCATCTAAAATAAGTGTGTTTAAAGTCATTTCTGTGCCTCAAAGGGGTCAAAATTGAAGCTTTTGAGTAATCAAAACTCTGTAAAAATGGCAATTTTGGTCACTGTGAGGGTTTAAAAAGTGGTTATTCAACATGAGGCACGATCCAATTGACATTTTGAATCATTTTTGGTACAGTCCAAAAAATCAATTTTCGGATGAAAAACGTTGACTCCTGACATGTCGAATGATCCCAAAATGGTCAATATGGACGAAATTTTAACATTTAATCTTTTGACTGTAAATGACTGTTGGATGTGAATTATGACTTTGTCAAATAAAATAAGTGTGTTTAAAGTCATTTCCGTGCCTGAAATGGGTCAAAATTGAAGCTTTTGAGTAAGCAAAACTCTTTAAAATTGGCAATTTTGGTCACTGTGAGGGTTTAAAAAGTGGTTATTCAACATGAGGCACGATCCAATTGACATTTTGAATGATTTTTGGTACTGTCCAAAAAATCAATTTTCGGATGAAAAACGATGACTCCGGACATGTCGAACGATCCCAAAATGGTCATTATGGATGAAATTTTAACATTTAATCTTTTGACTGTAAATGACTGTTGGATGTGAATTATGACTTTGTCAACTAAAATAAGTGTGTTTAAAGTCATTTCTGTGCCTGAAACGGGTCAAAATTGAAGCTTTTGAGTAAGCAAAACTCTGTAAAAATGGCAATTTTGGTCACTCTGAGGGTTTAAAAAGTGGTCATTCAACATGAGGCACGATCCAATTGACATTTTGAATCATTTTTGGTACAGTCCAAAAAATCAATTTTCGGATGAAAAACGATGACTCTGGACATGTCAAACGATCCCAAAATGGTCAATATGGATGAAATTTTAACATTTAATCTTTTGACTGTAAATGACTGTTGGATGTGAATTATGACTTTGTCAACTAAAATAAGTGTGTTTAAAGTCATTTCTGTGCCTGAAATGGGTCAAAATTGAAGCTTTTGAGTAAGCAAAACTCTGTAAAATTGGCAATTTTGGTCACTGTGAGGGTTTAAAAAGTGGTTATTCAACATGAGGCACGATCCAATTGACATTTTGAATCATTTTTGGTACAGTCCAAAAAATCAATTTTCGGATGAAAAACGATGACTCCTGACATGTCGAATGATCCCAAAATGGTCAATATGGACGAAATGTTAACATTTAATCTTTTGACTGTAAATGACTGTTGGATGTGAATTATGACTTTGTCAACTAAAATAAGTGTGATTAAAGTCATTTCTGTGCCTGACATGGGTCAAAATTGAAGCTTTTGAGTAAGCAAAACTCTGTAAAATTGGCAATTTTGGTCACTGTGAGGGTTTAAAAAGTGGTTATTCAACATGAGGCACGATCCAATTGACATTTTGAATCATTTTTGGTACAGTCCAAAAAATCAATTTTCGGATGAAAAACGATGACTCCGGACATGTCGAACGATCCCAAAATGGTCAATATGGATGAAATTTTAACATTTAATCTTTTGACTGTAAATGACTGTTGGATGTGAATTATGACTTTGTCAACTAAAATAAGTGTGTTTAAAGTCATTTCTGTGCCTGAAACGGGTCAAAATTGAAGCTTTTGAGTAAGCAAAACTCTGTAAAAATTGCAATTTTGGTCACTCTGAGGGTTTAAAAAGTGGTCATTCAACATGAGGCACGATCCAATTGACATTTTGAATCATTTTTGGTACAGTCCAAAAAATCAATTTTCGGATGAAAAACGATGACTCCGGACATGTCGAACGATCCCAAAATGGTCAATATGGATGAAATTTTAACATTTAATCTTTTGACTGTAAATGACTGTTGGATGTGAATTATGACTTTGTCAACTAAAATAAGTGTGTTTAAAGTCATTTCTGTGCCTCAAAGGGGTCAAAATTGAAGCTTTTGAGTAATCAAAACTCTGTAAAAATGGCAATTTTGGTCACTGTGAGGGTTTAAAAAGTGGTTATTCAACATGAGGCACGATCCAATTGACATTTTGAATCATTTTTGGTACAGTCCAAAAAATCCATTTTCGGATGAAAAACGATGACTCCGGATATGCCGAACGATCCCAAAATGGTCAATATGGATGAAATTTTAACATTTAATCTTTTGACTGTAAATGACTGTTGGATGTGAATTATGACTTTGTCAACTAAAATAAGTGTGTTTAAAGTCATTTCTGTGCCTCAAAGGGGTCAAAATTGAAGCTTTTGAGTAATCAAAACTCTGTAAAAATGGCAATTTTGGTCACTGTGAGGGTTTAAAAAGTGGTTATTCAACATGAGGCACGATCCAATTGACATTTTGAATCATTTTTGGTACAGTCCAAAAAATCAATTTTCGGATGAAAAACGATGACTCCTGACATGTCGAATGATCCCAAAATGGTCAATATGGATGAAATTTTAACATTTAATCTTTTGACTCTAAATGACTGTTGGATGTGAATTATGACTTTGTCAACTAAAATAAGTGTGTTTAAAGTCATTTCTGTGCCTGAAACGGGTCAAAATTGAAGCTTTTGAGTAAGCAAAACTCTGTAAAAATGGCAATTTTGGTCACTGTGAGGGTTTCAAAAGTGGTTATTTAACATGAGGCACGATCCAATTGCCATTTTGAATCATTTTTGGTACAGTCCAAAAAATCAATTTTCGGATGAAAAACGATGACTCCGGACATGTCGAACGATCCCAAAATGGTCAAAATGGATGAAATTTTAACATTTAATCTTTTGACTGTAAATGACTGTTGGATGTAAATTATGACTTTGTCAAGTAAAATAAGTGTGTTTAAAGTCATTTCTGTGCCTGAAATGGGTCAAAATCGAAGCTTTTGAGTAATCAAAACTCTGTAAAAATGGCAATTTTGGTCACTGTGAGGGTTTAAAAAGTGGTCATTCAACATGAGGCACGATCCAATTGACATTTTGAATCATTTTTGGTACAGTCCAAAAAATCAATTTTCGGATGAAAAACGATGACTCCGGACATGTCAAACGATCCCAAAATGGTCAATATGGATGAAATTTTAACATTTAATCTTTTGACTGTAAATGACTGTTGGATGTGAATTATGACTTTGTCAACTAAAATAAGTGTGTTTAAGGTCATTTCTGTGCCTGAAATGGGTCAAAATCGAAGCTTTTGAGTAATCAAAACTCTGTAAAAATGGCAATTTTGGTCACTGTGAGGGTTTAAAAAGTGGTTATTCAACATGAGGCACGATCCAATTGACATTTTGAATGATTTTTGGTACTGTCCAATTAATCAATTTTCGGATGAAAAACGATGACTCCGGACATGTCGAACGATCCCAAAATGGTCTATAATGATGAAATTTTAACATTTAATCTTTTGACTGTAAATGACTGTTGGATGTGAATTATGACTTTGTCAACTAAAATAAGTGTGTTTAAAGTCATTTCTGTGCCTCAAAGGGGTCAAAATTGAAGCTTTTGAGTAATCAAAACTCTGTAAAAATGGCAATTTTGGTCACTGTGAGGGTTTAAAAAGTGGTTATTCAACATGAGGCACGATCCAATTGCCATTTTGAATCATTTTTGGTACAGTCCAAAAAATCAATTTTCGGATGAAAAACGATGACTCCGGACATGTCGAACGATCCCAAAATGGTCAATATGGATGAAATTTTAACATTTAATCTTTTGACTGTAAATGACTGTTGGATGTGAATTATGACTTTGTCAACTAAAATAAGTGTGTTTAAAGTCATTTATGTGCCTCAAAGGGGTCAAAATTGAAGCTTTTGAGTAATCAAAACTCTGTAAAAATGGCAATTTTGGTCACTGTGAGGGTTTAAAAAGTGGTTATTCAACATGAGGCACGATCCAATTGACATTTTGAATCATTTTTGGTACAGTCCAAAAAATCAATTTTCGGATGAAAAACGATGACTCCTGACATGTCGAATGATCCCAAAATGATCAATATGGATAAATTTTAACATTTAATCTTTTGACTGTAAATGACTGTTGGATGTGAATTATGACTTTGTCAACTAAAATAAGTGTGTTTAAAGTCATTTCCGTGCCTGAAATGGGTCAAAATTGAAGCTTTTGAGTACGCAAAACTCTTTAAAATTGGCAATTTTGGTCACTGTGAGGGTTTAAAAAGTGGTTATTTAACATGAGGCACGATCCAATTGACATTTTGAATGATTTTTGGTACTGTCCAAAAAATCAATTTTCGGATGAAAAACGATGACTCCGGACATGTCGAACGATCCCAAAATGGTCTATAATGATGAAATTTTAACATTTAATCTTTTGACTGTAAATGACTGTTGGATGTGAATTATGACTTTGTCAACTAAAATAAGTGTGTTTAAAGTCATTTCTGTGCCTCAAAGGGGTCAAAATTGAAGCTTTTGAGTAATCAAAACTCTGTAAAAATGGCAATTTTGGTCACTGTGAGGGTTTAAAAAGTGGTTATTCAACATGAGGCACGATCCAATTGACATTTTGAATCATTTTTGGTACAGTCCAAAAAATCAATTTTCGGATGAAAAACGATGACTCCGGACATGCCAAACGATCCCAAAATGGTCAATATGGATGAAATTTTAACATTTAATCTTTTGACTGTAAATGACTGTTGGATGTGAATTATGACTTTGTCAACTAAAATAAGTGTGTTTAAAGTCATTTCTGTGCCTCAAAGGGGTCAAAATTGAAGCTTTTGAGTAATCAAAACTCTGTAAAAATGGCAATTTTGGTCACTGTGAGGGTTTAAAAAGTGGTTATTCAACATGAGGCACGATCCAATTGCCATTTTGAATCATTTTTGGTACAGTCCAAAAAATCAATTTTCGGATGAAAAACGATGACTCCGGACATGTCGAACGATCCCAAAATGGTCAATATGGATGAAATTTTAACATTTAATCTTTTGACTCTAAATGACTGTTGGATGTGAATTATGACTTTGTCAACTAAAATAAGTGTGTTTAAAGTCATTTCTGTGCCTGAAACGGGTCAAAATTGAAGCTTTTGAGTAAGCAAAACTCTGTAAAAATGGCAATTTTGGTCACTCTGAGGGTTTAAAAAGTGGTCATTCAACATGAGGCACGATCCAATTGACATTTTGAATCATTTTTGGTACAGTCCAAAAAATCAATTTTCGGATGAAAAACGATGACTCCGGACATGTCGAACGATCCCAAAATGGTCAATATGGATGAAATTTTAACATTTAATCTTTTGACTGTAAATGACTGTTGGATGTGAATTATGACTTTGTCAACTAAAATAAGTGTGTTTAAAGTCATTTATGTGCCTCAAAGGGGTCAAAATTGAAGCTTTTGAGTAATCAAAACTCTGTAAAAATGGCAATTTTGGTCACTGTGAGGGTTTAAAAAGTGGTTATTCAACATGAGGCACGATCCAATTGACATTTTGAATCATTTTTGGTACAGTCCAAAAAATCAATTTTCGGATGAAAAACGATGACTCCTGACATGTCGAATGATCCCAAAATGATCAATATGGATGAAATTTTAACATTTAATCTTTTGACTGTAAATGACTGTTGGATGTGAATTATGACTTTGTCAACTAAAATAAGTGTGTTTAAAGTCATTTCCGTGCCTGAAATGGGTCAAAATTGAAGCTTTTGAGTACGCAAAACTCTTTAAAATTGGCAATTTTGGTCACTGTGAGGGTTTAAAAAGTGGTTATTTAACATGAGGCACGATCCAATTGACATTTTGAATGATTTTTGGTACTGTCCAAAAAATCAATTTTCGGATGAAAAACGATGACTCCGGACATGTCGAACGATCCCAAAATGGTCTATAATGATGAAATTTTAACATTTAATCTTTTGACTGTAAATGACTGTTGGATGTGAATTATGACTTTGTCAACTAAAATAAGTGTGTTTAAAGTCATTTCTGTGCCTCAAAGGGGTCAAAATTGAAGCTTTTGAGTAATCAAAACTCTGTAAAAATGGCAATTTTGGTCACTGTGAGGGTTTAAAAAGTGGTTATTCAACATGAGGCACGATCCAATTGACATTTTGAATCATTTTTGGTACAGTCCAAAAAATCAATTTTCGGATGAAAAACGATGACTCCGGACATGCCAAACGATCCCAAAATGGTCAATATGGATGAAATTTTAACATTTAATCTTTTGACTGTAAATGACTGTTGGATGTGAATTATGACTTTGTCAACTAAAATAAGTGTGTTTAAAGTCATTTCTGTGCCTCAAAGGGGTCAAAATTGAAGCTTTTGAGTAATCAAAACTCTGTAAAAATGGCAATTTTGGTCACTGTGAGGGTTTAAAAAGTGGTTATTCAACATGAGGCACGATCCAATTGCCATTTTGAATCATTTTTGGTACAGTCCAAAAAATCAATTTTCGGATGAAAAACGATGACTCCGGACATGTCGAACGATCCCAAAATGGTCAATATGGATGAAATTTTAACATTTAATCTTTTGACTCTAAATGACTGTTGGATGTGAATTATGACTTTGTCAACTAAAATAAGTGTGTTTAAAGTCATTTCTGTGCCTCAAAGAGGTCAAAATTGAAGCTTTTGAGTAATCAAAACTCTGAAAAAATGGCAATTTTGGTCACTGTGAGGGTTTAAAAAGTGGTTATTCAACATGAGGCACGATCCAATTGACATTTTGAATCATTTTTGGTACAGTCCAAAAAATCAATTTTCGGATGAAAAACGATGACTCCTGACATGTCGAATGATCCCAAAATGATCAATATGGATGAAATTTTAACATTTAATCTTTTGACTGTAAATGACTGTTGGATGTGAATTATGACTTTGTCAACTAAAATAAGTGTGTTTAAAGTCATTTCCGTGCCTGAAATGGGTCAAAATTGAAGCTTTTGAGTACGCAAAACTCTTTAAAATTGGCAATTTTGGTCACTGTGAGGGTTTAAAAAGTGGTTATTTAACATGAGGCACGATCCAATTGACATTTTGAATGATTTTTGGTACTGTCCAAAAAATCAATTTTCGGATGAAAAACGATGACTCCGGACATGTCGAACGATCCCAAAATGGTCTATAATGATGAAATTTTAACATTTAATCTTTTGACTGTAAATGACTGTTGGATGTGAATTATGACTCTGTCAACTAAAATAAGTGTGTTTAAAGTCATTTCTGTGCCTCAAAGGGGTCAAAATTGAAGCTTTTGAGTAATCAAAACTCTGTAAAAATGGCAATTTTGGTCACTGTGAGGGTTTAAAAAGTGGTTATTCAACATGAGGCACGATCCAATTGACATTTTGAATCATTTTTGGTACAGTCCAAAAAATCAATTTTCGGATGAAAAACGATGACTCCGGACATGCCAAACGATCCCAAAATGGTCAATATGGATGAAATTTTAACATTTAATCTTTTGACTGTAAATGACTGTTGGATGTGAATTATGACTTTGTCAACTAAAATAAGTGTGTTTAAAGTCATTTCTGTGCCTCAAAGGGGTCAAAATTGAAGCTTTTGAGTAATCGAAACTCTGTAAAAATGGCAATTTTGGTCACTGTGAGGGTTTAAAAAGTGGTTATTCAACATGAGGCACGATCCAATTGCCATTTTGAATCATTTTTGGTACAGTCCAAAAAATCAATTTTCGGATGAAAAACGATGACTCCGGACATGTCGAACGATCCCAAAATGGTCAATATGGATGAAATTTTAACATTTAATCTTTTGACTCTAAATGACTGTTGGATGTGAATTATGACTTTGTCAACTAAAATAAGTGTGTTTAAAGTCATTTCTGTGCCTCAAAGAGGTCAAAATTGAAGCTTTTGAGTAATCAAAACTCTGAAAAAATGGCAATTTTGGTCACTGTGAGGGTTTAAAAAGTGGTTATTCAACATGAGGCACGATCCAATTGACATTTTGAATCATTTTTGGTACAGTCCAAAAAATCAATTTTCGGATGAAAAACGATGACTCCGGACATGTCGAACGATCCCAAAATGGTCAATATGGATGAAATTTTAACATTTAATCTTTTGACTCAAAATGACTGTTGGATGTGAATTATGACTTTGTCAACTAAAATAAGTGTGTTTAAAGTCATTTCTGTGCCTCAAAGAGGTCAAAATTGAAGTTTTTGAGTAATCAAAACTCTGTAAAAATGGCAATTTTGGTCACTGTGAGGGTTTAAAAAGTGGTTATTCAACATGAGGCACGATCCAATTGACATTTTGAATCATTTTTGGTACAGTCCAAAAAATCAATTTTCGGATGAAAAACGATGACTCCGGACATGTCGAACGATCCCAAAAAGGTCCATATGGACGAAATTTTAACATTTAATCTTTTGACTGTAAATGACTGTTGGATGTGAATTATGACTTTGTCAACTAAAATAAGTGTGATTAAAGTCATTTCTGTGCCTGACATGGGTCAAAATTGAAGCTTTTGAGTAAGCAAAACTCTGTAAAATTGGCAATTTTGGTCACTGTGAGGGTTTAAAAAGTGGTTATTCAACATGAGGCACGATCCAATTGACATTTTGAATAATTTTTGGTAAAGTCCAAAAAATCAATTTTCGGATGAAAAACGATGACTCCGGACATGTCGAACGATCCCAAAATGGTCAATATGGATGAAATTTTAACATTTAATCTTTTGACTGTAAATGACTGTTGTATGTGAATTATGACTTTGTCAACTAAAATAAGTGTGTTTAAAGTCATTTCTGTGCCTCAAAGGGGTCAAAATTGAAGCTTTTGAGTAATCAAAACTCTGTAAAAATGGCAATTTTGGTCACTGTGAGGGTTTAAAAAGTGGTTATTCAACATGAGGCACGATCCAATTGACATTTTGAATCATTTTTGGTACAGTCCAAAAAATCAATTTTCGGATGAAAAAAATTGACTCCTGACATGTCGAATGATCCCAAAATGGTCAATATGGACGAAATTTTAACATTTATTTTTTTGACTGTAAATGACTGTTGGATGTGAATTATGACTTTGTCAACTAAAATAAGTGTGTTTAAAGTCATTTCCGTGCCTGAAATGGGTCAAAATTGAAGCTTTTAAGTAAGCAAAACTCTTTAAAATTGGCAATTTTGGTCACTGTGAGGGTTTAAAAAGTGGTTATTCAACATGAGGCACGATCCAATTGACATTTTGAATCATTTCTGGTACAGTCCAAAAAATCAATTTTCGGATGAAAAACGATGACTCCGGACATGCCGAACGATCCCAAAATGGTCAATATGGATGAAATTTTAACATTTAATCTTTTGACTGTAAATGACTGTTGGATGTGAATTATGACTTTGTCAACTAAAATAAGTGTGTTTAAAGTCATTTCTGTGCCTCAAAGGGGTCAAAATTGAAGCTTTTGAGTAATCAAAACTCTGTAAAAATGGCAATTTTGGTCACTGTGAGGGTTTAAAAAGTGGTTATTCAACATGAGGCACGATCCAATTGACATTTTGAATCATTTTTGGTACAGTCCAAAAAATCAATTTTCGGATGAAAAAAATTGACTCCTGACATGTCGAATGATCCCAAAATGGTCAATATGGACGAAATTTTAACATTTATTCTTTTGACTGTAAATGACTGTTGGATGTGAATTATGACTTTGTCAACTAAAATAAGTGTGTTTAAAGTCATTTCCGTGCCTGAAATGGGTCAAAATTGAAGCTTTTGAGTAAGCAAAACTCTTTAAAATTGGCAATTTTGGTCACTGTGAGGGTTTAAAAAGTGGTTATTCAACATGAGGCACGATCCAATTGACATTTTGAATCATTTCTGGTACAGTCCAAAAAATCAATTTTCGGATGAAAAACGATGACTCCGGACATGCCGAACGATCCCAAAATGGTCAATATGGATGAAATTTTAACATTTAATCTTTTGACTGTAAATGACTGTTGGATGTGAATTATGACTTTGTCAACTAAAATAAGTGTGTTTAAAGTCATTTCTGTGCCTCAAAGGGGTCAAAATTGAAGCTTTTGAGTAATCAAAACTCTGTAAAAATGGCAATTTTGGTCACTGTGAGGGTTTAAAAAGTGGTTATTCAACATGAGGCACGATCCAATTGACATTTTGAATCATTTTTGGTACAGTCCAAAAAATCAATTTTCGGATGAAAAAAATTGACTCCTGACATGTCGAATGATCCCAAAATGGTCAATATGGACGAAATTTTAACATTTATTCTTTTGACTGTAAATGACTGTTGGATGTGAATTATGACTTTGTCAACTAAAATAAGTGTGTTTAAAGTCATTTCCGTGCCTGAAATGGGTCAAAATTGAAGCTTTTGAGTAAGCAAAACTCTTTAAAATTGGCAATTTTGGTCACTGTGAGGGTTTAAAAAGTGGTTATTCAACATGAGGCACGATCCAATTGACATTTTGAATGATTTTTGGTACTGTCCAAAAACTCAATTTTCGGATGAAAAACGATGACTCCGGACATGTCGAACGATCCCAAAATGGTCAATATGGATGAAATTTTAACATTTAATCTTTTGACTGTAAATGACTGTTGGATGTGAATTATGACTTTGTCAACTAAAATAAGTGTGTTTAAAGTCATTTCTGTGCCTGAAACGGGTCAAAATTGAAGCTTTTGAGTAAGCAAAACTCTGTAAAAATGGCAATTTTGGTCACTCTGAGGGTTTAAAAAGTGGTCATTCAACATGAGGCACGATCCAATTGACATTTTGAATCATTTTTGGTACAGTCCAAAAAATCAATTTTCGGATGAAAAACGATGACTCCGGACATGTCGAACGATCCCAAAATGGTCAATATGGATGAAATTTTAACATTTAATCTTTTGACTGTAAATGACTGTTGGATGTGAATTATGACTTTGTCAACTAAAATAAGTGTGTTTAAAGTCATTTATGTGCCTCAAAGGGGTCAAAATTGAAGCTTTTGAGTAATCAAAACTCTGTAAAAATGGCAATTTTGGTCACTGTGAGGGTTTAAAAAGTGGTTATTCAACATGAGGCACGATCCAATTGACATTTTGAATCATTTTTGGTACAGTCCAAAAAATCAATTTTCGGATGAAAAACGATGACTCCGGACATGCCAAACGATCCCAAAATGGTCAATATGGATGAAATTTTAACATTCAATCTTTTGACTCTAAATGACTGTTGGATGTGAATTATGACTTTGTCAACTAAAATAAGTGTGTTTAAAGTCATTTCTGTGCCTCAAAGGGGTCAAAATTGAAGCTTTTGAGTAATCAAAACTCTGTAAAAATGGCAATTTTGGTCACTGTGAGGGTTTAAAAAGTGGTTATTCAACATGAGGCACGATCCAATTGACATTTTGAATCATTTTTGGTACAGTCCAAAAAATCAATTTTCGGATGAAAAACGATGACTCCTGACATGTCGAATGATCCCAAAATGGTCAATATGGACGAAATTTTAACATTTAATCTTTTGACTGTAAATGACTGTTGGATGTGAATTATGACTTTGTCAACTAAAATAAGTGTGATTAAAGTCATTTCCGTGCCTGAAATGGGTCAAAATTGAAGCTTTTGAGTAAGCAAAACGCTGTAAAAATGGCAATTTTGGTCACTCTGAGGGTTTAAAAAGTGGTCATTCAACATGAGGCACGATCCAATTGACATTTTGAATCATTTTTGGTACAGTCCAAAAAATCAATTTTCGGATGAAAAACGATGACTCCGGACATGTCGAACGATCCCAAAATGGTCAATATGGATGAAATTTTAACATTTAATCTTTTGACTGTAAATGACTGTTGGATGTGAATTATGACTTTGTCAACTAAAATAAGTGTGTTTAAAGTCATTTCTGTGCCTCAAAGGGGTCAAAATTGAAGCTTTTGAGTAATCAAAACTCTGTAAAAATGGCAATTTTGGTCACTGTGAGGGTTTAAAAAGTGGTTATTCAACATGAGGCACGATCCAATTACATTTTGAATCATTTTTGGTACAATCCAAAAAATCAATTTTCGGATGAAAAACGATGACTCCGGACCTGTCGAACGTTCCCAAAATGGTCTATAATGATGAAATTTTAACATTTAATCTTTTGACTGTAAATGACTGTTGGATGTGAATTATGACTTTGTCAACTAAAATAAGTGTGTTTAAAGTCATTTCTGTGCCTCAAAGGGGTCAAAATTGAAGCTTTTGAGTAATCAAAACTCTGTAAAAATGGCAATTTTGGTCACTGTGAGGGTTTAAAAAGTGGTTATTCAACATGAGGCACGATCCAATTGACATTTTGAATCATTTTTGGTACAGTCCAAAAAATCAATTTTCGGATGAAAAACGATGACTCCGGACATGCCAAACGATCCCAAAATGGTCAATATGGATGAAATTTTAACATTTAATCTTTTGACTGTAAATGACTGTTGGATGTGAATTATGACTTTGTCAACTAAAATAAGTGTGTTTAAAGTCATTTCTGTGCCTCAAAGGGGTCAAAATTGAAGCTTTTGAGTAATCAAAACTCTGTAAAAATGGCAATTTTGGTCACTGTGAGGGTTTAAAAAGTGGTTATTCAACATGAGGCACGATCCAATTGCCATTTTGAATCATTTTTGGTACAGTCCAAAAAATCAATTTTCGGATGAAAAACGATGACTCCGGACATGTCGAACGATCCCAAAATGGTCAATATGGATGAAATTTTAACATTTAATCTTTTGACTGTAAATGACTGTTGGATGTGAATTATGACTTTGTCATCTAAAATAAGTGTGTTTAAAGTCATTTCTGTGCCTCAAAGGGGTCAAAATTGAAGCTTTTGAGTAATCAAAACTCTGTAAAAATGGCAATTTTGGTCACTGTGAGGGTTTAAAAAGTGGTTATTCAACATGAGGCACGATCCAATTGACATTTTGAATCATTTTTGGTACAGTCCAAAAAATCAATTTTCGGATGAAAAACGATGACTCCGGACATGCCGAACGATCCCAAAATGGTCAATATGGATGAAATTTTAACATTTAATCTTTTGACTGTAAATGACTGTTGGATGTGAATTATGACTTTGTCAACTAAAATAAGTGTGTTTAAAGTCATTTCTGTGCCTCAAAGGGGTCAAAATTGAAGCTTTTGAGTAATCAAAACTCTGTAAAAATGGCAATTTTGGTCACTGTGAGGGTTTAAAAAGTGGTTATTCAACATGAGGCACGATCCAATTGACATTTTGAATCATTTTTGGTACAGTCCAAAAAATCAATTTTCGGATGAAAAAAATTGACTCCTGACATGTCGAATGATCCCAAAATGGTCAATATGGACGAAATTTTAACATTTATTCTTTTGACTGTAAATGACTGTTGGATGTGAATTATGACTTTGTCAACTAAAATAAGTGTGTTTAAAGTCATTTCCGTGCCTGAAATGGGTCAAAATTGAAGCTTTTGAGTAAGCAAAACTCTTTAAAATTGGCAATTTTGGTCACTGTGAGGGTTTAAAAAGTGGTTATTCAACATGAGGCACGATCCAATTGACATTTTGAATGATTTTTGGTACTGTCCAAAAACTCAATTTTCGGATGAAAAACGATGACTCCGGACATGTCGAACGATCCCAAAATGGTCAATATGGATGAAATTTTAACATTTAATCTTTTGACTGTAAATGACTGTTGGATGTGAATTATGACTTTGTCAACTAAAATAAGTGTGTTTAAAGTCATTTATGTGCCTCAAAGGGGTCAAAATTGAAGCTTTTGAGTAATCAAAACTCTGTAAAAATGGCAATTTTGGTCACTGTGAGGGTTTAAAAAGTGGTTATTCAACATGAGGCACGATCCAATTGACATTTTGAATCATTTTTGGTACAGTCCAAAAAATCAATTTTCGGATGAAAAACGATGACTCCGGACATGCCAAACGATCCCAAAATGGTCAATATGGATGAAATTTTAACATTTAATCTTTTGACTCTAAATGACTGTTGGATGTGAATTATGACTTTGTCAACTAAAATAAGTGTGTTTAAAGTCATTTCTGTGCCTCAAAGGGGTCAAAATTGAAGCTTTTGAGTAATCAAAACTCTGTAAAAATGGCAATTTTGGTCACTGTGAGGGTTTAAAAAGTGGTTATTCAACATGAGGCACGATCCAATTGACATTTTGAATCATTTTTGGTACAGTCCAAAAAATCAATTTTCGGATGAAAAACGATGACTCCTGACATGTCGAATGATCCCAAAATGGTCAATATGGACGAAATTTTAACATTTAATCTTTTGACTGTAAATGACTGTTGGATGTGAATTATGACTTTGTCAACTAAAATAAGTGTGTTTAAAGTCATTTCCGTGCCTGAAATGGGTCAAAATTGAAGCTTTTGAGTAAGCAAAACGCTGTAAAAATGGCAATTTTGGTCACTCTGAGGGTTTAAAAAGTGGTCATTCAACATGAGGCACGATCCAATTGACATTTTGAATCATTTTTGGTACAGTCCAAAAAATCAATTTTCGGATGAAAAACGATGACTCCGGACATGTCGAACGATCCCAAAATGGTCAATATGGATGAAATTTTAACATTTAATCTTTTGACTGTAAATGACTGTTGGATGTGAATTATGACTTTGTCAACTAAAATAAGTGTGTTTAAAGTCATTTCTGTGCCTCAAAGGGGTCAAAATTGAAGCTTTTGAGTAATCAAAACTCTGTAAAAATGGCAATTTTGGTCACTGTGAGGGTTTAAAAAGTGGTTATTCAACATGAGGCACGATCCAATTACATTTTGAATCATTTTTGGTACAATCCAAAAAATCAATTTTCGGATGAAAAACGATGACTCCGGACCTGTCGAACGTTCCCAAAATGGTCTATAATGATGAAATTTTAACATTTAATCTTTTGACTGTAAATGACTGTTGGATGTGAATTATGACTTTGTCAACTAAAATAAGTGTGTTTAAAGTCATTTCTGTGCCTCAAAGGGGTCAAAATTGAAGCTTTTGAGTAATCAAAACTCTGTAAAAATGGCAATTTTGGTCACTGTGAGGGTTTAAAAAGTGGTTATTCAACATGAGGCACGATCCAATTGCCATTTTGAATCATTTTTGGTACAGTCCAAAAAATCAATTTTCGGATGAAAAACGATGACTCCGGACATGCCAAACGATCCCAAAATGGTCAATATGGATGAAATTTTAACATTTAATCTTTTGACTGTAAATGACTGTTGGATGTGAATTATGACTTTGTCAACTAAAATAAGTGTGTTTAAAGTCATTTCTGTGCCTCAAAGGGGTCAAAATTGAAGCTTTTGAGTAATCAAAACTCTGTAAAAATGGCAATTTTGGTCACTGTGAGGGTTTAAAAAGTGGTTATTCAACATGAGGCACGATCCAATTGACATTTTGAATCATTTTTGGTACAATCCAAAAAATCAATTTTCGGATGAAAAACGATGACTCCGGACCTGTCGAACGTTCCCAAAATGGTCTATAATGATGAAATTTTAACATTTAATCTTTTGACTGTAAATGACTGTTGGATGTGAATTATGACTTTGTCAACTAAAATAAGTGTGTTTAAAGTCATTTCTGTGCCTCAAAGGGGTCAAAATTGAAGCTTTTGAGTAATCAAAACTCTGTAAAAATGGCAATTTTGGTCACTGTGAGGGTTTAAAAAGTGGTTATTCAACATGAGGCACGATCCAATTGACATTTTGAATCATTTTTGGTACAGTCCAAAAAATCAATTTTCGGATGAAAAACGATGACTCCGGACATGCCAAACGATCCCAAAATGGTCAATATGGATGAAATTTTAACATTTAATCTTTTGACTGTAAATGACTGTTGGATGTGAATTATGACTTTGTCAACTAAAATAAGTGTGTTTAAAGTCATTTCTGTGCCTCAAAGGGGTCAAAATTGAAGCTTTTGAGTAATCAAAACTCTGTAAAAATGGCAATTTTGGTCACTGTGAGGGTTTAAAAAGTGGTTATTCAACATGAGGCACGATCCAATTGCCATTTTGAATCATTTTTGGTACAGTCCAAAAAATCAATTTTCGGATGAAAAACGATGACTCCGGACATGTCGAACAATCCCAAAATGGTCAATATGGATGAAATTTTAACATTTAATCTTTTGACTGTAAATGACTGTTGGATGTGAATTATGACTTTGTCATCTAAAATAAGTGTGTTTAAAGTCATTTCTGTGCCTCAAAGGGGTCAAAATTGAAGCTTTTGAGTAATCAAAACTCTGTAAAAATGGCAATTTTGGTCACTGTGAGGGTTTAAAAAGTGGTTATTCAACATGAGGCACGATCCAATTGACATTTTGAATCATTTTTGGTACAGTCCAAAAAATCAATTTTCGGATGAAAAACGATGACTCCTGACATGTCGAATGATCCCAAAATGTCAATATGGATGAAATTTTAACATTTAATCTTTTGACTGTAAATGACTGTTGGATGTGAATTATGACTTTGTCAACTAAAATAAGTGTGTTTAAAGTCATTTCTGTGCCTGAAATGGGTCAAAATTGAAGCTTTTGAGTAAGCAAAACTCTGTAAAATTGGCAATTTTGGTCACTGTGAGGGTTTAAAAAGTGGTTATTCAACATGAGGCACGATCCAATTGACATTTTGAATAATTTTTGGTACAGTCCAAAAAATCAATTTTCGGATGAAAAATGATGACTCCGGACATGTCGAACGATCCCAAAATGGTCAATATGGATGAAATTTTAACATTTAATCTTTTGACTGTAAATGACTGTTGTATGTGAATTATGACTTTGTCAACTAAAATAAGTGTGTTTAAAGTCATTTCTGTGCCTCAAAGGGGTCAAAATTGAAGCTTTTGAGTAATCAAAACTCTGTAAAAATGGCAATTTTGGTCACTGTGAGGGTTTAAAAAGTGGTTATTCAACATGAGGCACGATCCAATTGACATTTTGAATCATTTCTGGTACAGTCCAAAAAATCAATTTTCGGATGAAAAACGATGACTCCGGACATGCCGAACGATCCCAAAATGGTCAATATGGATGAAATTTTAACATTTAATCTTTTGACTGTAAATGACTGTTGGATGTGAATTATGACTTTGTCAACTAAAATAAGTGTGTTTAAAGTCATTTCTGTGCCTCAAAGGGGTCAAAATTGAAGCTTTTGAGTAATCAAAACTCTGTAAAAATGGCAATTTTGGTCACTGTGAGGGTTTAAAAAGTGGTTATTCAACCTGAGGCACGATCCAATTGACATTTTGAATCATTTTTGGTACAGTCCAAAAAATCAATTTTCGGATGAAAAACGATGACTCCTGACATGTCGAATGATCCCAAAATGGTCAATATGGACGAAATTTTAACATTTATTCTTTTGACTGTAAATGACTGTTGGATGTGAATTATGACTTTGTCAACTAAAATAAGTGTGTTTAAAGTCATTTCCGTGCCTGAAATGGGTCAAAATTGAAGCTTTTGAGTAAGCAAAACTCTTTAAAATTGGCAATTTTCGTCACTGTGAGGGTTTAAAAAGTGGTTATTCAACATGAGGCACGATCCAATTGACATTTTGAATGATTTTTGGTACTGTCCAAAAACTCAATTTTCGGATGAAAAACGATGACTCCGGACATGTCGAACGATCCCAAAATGGTCAATATGGATGAAATTTTAACATTTAATCTTTTGACTGTAAATGACTGTTGGATGTGAATTATGACTTTGTCAACTAAAATAAATGTGTTTAAAGTCATTTCTGTGCCTGAAACGGGTCAAAATTGAAGCTTTTGAGTAAGCAAAACTCTGTAAAAATGGCAATTTTGGTCACTCTGAGGGTTTAAAAAGTGGTCATTCAACATGAGGCACGATCCAATTGACATTTTGAATCATTTTTGGTACAGTCCAAAAAATCAATTTTCGGATGAAAAACGATGACTCCGGACATGTCGAACGATCCCAAAATGGTCAATATGGATGAAATTTTAACATTTAATCTTTTGACTGTAAATGACTGTTGGATGTGAATTATGACTTTGTCAACTAAAATAAGTGTGTTTAAAGTCATTTATGTGCCTCAAAGGGGTCAAAATTGAAGCTTTTGAGTAATCAAAACTCTGTAAAAATGGCAATTTTGGTCACTGTGAGGGTTTAAAAAGTGGTTATTCAACATGAGGCACGATCCAATTGACATTTTGAATCATTTTTGGTACAGTCCAAAAAATCAATTTTCGGATGAAAAACGATGACTCCGGACATGCCAAACGATCCCAAAATGGTCAATATGGATGAAATTTTAACATTTAATCTTTTGACTGTAAATGACTGTTGGATGTGAATTATGACTTTGTCAACTAAAATAAGTGTGTTTAAAGTCATTTCTGTGCCTCAAAGGGGTCAAAATTGAAGCTTTTGAGTAATCAAAACTCTGTAAAAATGGCAATTTTGGTCACTGTGAGGGTTTAAAAAGTGGTTATTCAACATGAGGCACGATCTAATTGCCATTTTTAATCATTTTTGGTACAGTCCAAAAAATCAATTTTCGGATGAAAAACGATGACTCCGGACATGTCGAACGATCCCAAAATGGTCAATATGGATGAAATTTTAACATTTAATCTTTTGACTCTAAATGACTGTTGGATGTGAATTATGACTTTGTCAACTAAAATAAGTGTGTTTAAAGTCATTTCTGTGCCTCAAAGAGGTCAAAATTGAAGCTTTTGAGTAATCAAAACTCTGTAAAAATGGCAATTTTGGTCACTGTGAGGGTTTAAAAAGTGGTTATTCAACATGAGGCACGATCCAATTGACATTTTGAATCATTTTTGGTACAGTCCAAAAAATCAATTTTCGGATGAAAAACGATGACTCCTGACATGTCGAATGATCCCAAAATGGTCAATATGGACGAAATTTTAACATTTAATCTTTTGACTGTAAATGACTGTTGGATGTGAATTATGACTTTGTCAACTAAAATAAGTGTGTTTAAAGTCATTTCCGTGCCTGAAATGGGTCAAAATTGAAGCTTTTGAGTAAGCAAAACGCTGTAAAAATGGCAATTTTGGTCACTCTGAGGGTTTAAAAAGTGGTCATTCAACATGAGGCACGATCCAATTGACATTTTGAATGATTTTTGGTACAGTCCAAAAAATCAATTTTCGGATGAAAAACGATGACTCCGGCCGGACATGTCGAACGATCCCAAAATGGTCAATATGGATGAAATTTTAACATTTAATCTTTTGACTGTAAATGACTGTTGGATGTGAATTATGACTTTGTCAACTAAAATAAGTGTGTTTAAAGTCATTTCTGTGCCTCAAAGTGGTCAAAATTGAAGCTTTTGAGTAATCAAAACTCTGTAAAAATGGCAATTTTGGTCACTGTGAGGGTTTAAAAAGTGGTTATTCAACATGAGGCACGATCCAATTGACATTTTGAATCATTTCTGGTACAGTCCAAAAAATCAATTTTCGGATGAAAAACGATGACTCCGGACATGCCGAACGATCCCAAAATGGTCCATATGGATGAAATTTTAACATTTAATCTTTTGACTATAAATGACTGTTGGATGTGAATTATGACTTTGTCAACTAAAATAAGTGTGTTTAAAGTCATTTCTGTGTCTCAAAGGGGTCAAAATTGAAGCTTTTGAGTAATCAAAACTCTGTAAAAATGGCAATTTTGGTCACTCTGAGGGTTTAAAAAGTGGTTATTCAACATGAGGCACGATCCAATTGCCATTTTGAATCATTTTTGGTACAGTCCAAAAAATCAATTTTCGGATGAAAAACGATGACTCCGGACATGTCGAACGATCCCAAAATGGTCTATAATGATGAAATTTTAACATTTAATCTTTTGACTGTAAATGACTGTTGGATGTGAATTATGACTTTGTCAACTAAAATAAGTGTGTTTAAAGTCATTTCTGTGCCTCAAAGGGGTCAAAATTGAAGCTTTTGAGTAATCAAAACTCTGTAAAAATGGCAATTTTGGTCACTGTGAGGGTTTAAAAAGTGGTTATTCAACATGAGGCACGATCCAATTGACATTTTGAATCATTTTTGGTACAGTCCAAAAAATCAATTTTCGGATGAAAAACGATGACTCCGGACATGCCAAACATTCCCAAAATGGTCAATATGGATGAAATTTTAACATTTAATCTTTTGACTGTAAATGACTGTTGGATGTGAATTATGACTTTGTCAACTAAAATAAGTGTGTTTAAAGTCATTTCTGTGCCTGAAACGGGTCAAAATTGAAGCTTTTGAGTAAGCAAAACTCTGTAAAAATGGCAATTTTGGTCACTCTGAGGGTTTAAAAAGTGGTAATTCAACATGAGGCACGATCCAATTGACATTTTGAATCATTTTTGGTACAGTCCAAAAAATCAATTTTCGGATGAAAAAAATTGACTCCTGACATGTCGAATGATCCCAAAATGGTCAATATGGACGAAATTTTAACATTTATTCTTTTGACTGTAAATGACTGTTGGATGTGAATTATGACTTTGTCAACTAAAATAAGTGTGTTTAAAGTCATTTCCGTGCCTGAAATGGGTCAAAATTGAAGCTTTTGAGTAAGCAAAACTCTTTAAAATTGGCAATTTTGGTCACTGTGAGGGTTTAAAAAGTGGTTATTCAACATGAGGCACGATCCAATTGACATTTTGAATGATTTTTGGTACTGTCCAAAAACTCAATTTTCGGATGAAAAACGATGACTCCGGACATGTCGAACGATCCCAAAATGGTCAATATGGATGAAATTTTAACATTTAATCTTTTGACTGTAAATGACTGTTGGATGTGAATTATGACTTTGTCAACTAAAATAAGTGTGTTTAAAGTCATTTCTGTGCCTGAAACGGGTCAAAATTGAAGCTTTTGAGTAAGCAAAACTCTGTAAAAATGGCAATTTTGGTCACTCTGAGGGTTTAAAAAGTGGTCATTCAACATGAGGCACGATCCAATTGACATTTTGAATCATTTTTGGTACAGTCCAAAAAATCAATTTTCGGATGAAAAACGATGACTCCGGACATGTCGAACGATCCCAAAATGGTCAATATGGATGAAATTTTAACATTTAATCTTTTGACTGTAAATGACTGTTGGATGTGAATTATGACTTTGTCAACTAAAATAAGTGTGTTTAAAGTCATTTATGTGCCTCAAAGGGGTCAAAATTGAAGCTTTTGAGTAATCAAAACTCTGTAAAAATGGCAATTTTGGTCACTGTGAGGGTTTAAAAAGTGGTTATTCAACATGAGGCACGATCCAATTGACATTTTGAATCATTTTTGGTACAGTCCAAAAAATCAATTTTCGGATGAAAAACGATGACTCCGGACATGCCAAACGATCCCAAAATGGTCAATATGGATGAAATTTTAACATTTAATCTTTTGACTCTAAATGACTGTTGGATGTGAATTATGACTTTGTCAACTAAAATAAGTGTGTTTAAAGTCATTTCTGTGCCTCAAAGGGGTCAAAATTGAAGCTTTTGAGTAATCAAAACTCTGTAAAAATGGCAATTTTGGTCACTGTGAGGGTTTAAAAAGTGGTTATTCAACATGAGGCACGATCCAATTGACATTTTGAATCATTTTTGGTACAGTCCAAAAAATCAATTTTCGGATGAAAAACGATGACTCCTGACATGTCGAATGATCCCAAAATGGTCAATATGGACGAAATTTTAACATTTAATCTTTTGACTGTAAATGACTGTTGGATGTGAATTATGACTTTGTCAACTAAAATAAGTGTGTTTAAAGTCATTTCCGTGCCTGAAATGGGTCAAAATTGAAGCTTTTGAGTAAGCAAAACGCTGTAAAAATGGCAATTTTGGTCACTCTGAGGGTTTAAAAAGTGGTCATTCAACATGAGGCACGATCCAATTGACATTTTGAATCATTTTTGGTACAGTCCAAAAAATCAATTTTCGGATGAAAAACGATGACTCCGGACATGTCGAACGATCCCAAAATGGTCAATATGGATGAAATTTTAACATTTAATCTTTTGACTGTAAATGACTGTTGGATGTGAATTATGACTTTGTCAACTAAAATAAGTGTGTTTAAAGTCATTTCTGTGCCTCAAAGGGGTCAAAATTGAAGCTTTTGAGTAATCAAAACTCTGTAAAAATGGCAATTTTGGTCACTGTGAGGGTTTAAAAAGTGGTTATTCAACATGAGGCACGATCCAATTACATTTTGAATCATTTTTGGTACAATCCAAAAAATCAATTTTCGGATGAAAAACGATGACTCCGGACCTGTCGAACGTTCCCAAAATGGTCTATAATGATGAAATTTTAACATTTAATCTTTTGACTGTAAATGACTGTTGGATGTGAATTATGACTTTGTCAACTAAAATAAGTGTGTTTAAAGTCATTTCTGTGCCTCAAAGGGGTCAAAATTGAAGCTTTTGAGTAATCAAAACTCTGTAAAAATGGCAATTTTGGTCACTGTGAGGGTTTAAAAAGTGGTTATTCAACATGAGGCACGATCCAATTGCCATTTTGAATCATTTTTGGTACAGTCCAAAAAATCAATTTTCGGATGAAAAACGATGACTCCGGACATGCCAAACGATCCCAAAATGGTCAATATGGATGAAATTTTAACATTTAATCTTTTGACTGTAAATGACTGTTGGATGTGAATTATGACTTTGTCAACTAAAATAAGTGTGTTTAAAGTCATTTCTGTGCCTCAAAGGGGTCAAAATTGAAGCTTTTGAGTAATCAAAACTCTGTAAAAATGGCAATTTTGGTCACTGTGAGGGTTTAAAAAGTGGTTATTCAACATGAGGCACGATCCAATTGACATTTTGAATCATTTTTGGTACAATCCAAAAAATCAATTTTCGGATGAAAAACGATGACTCCGGACCTGTCGAACGTTCCCAAAATGGTCTATAATGATGAAATTTTAACATTTAATCTTTTGACTGTAAATGACTGTTGGATGTGAATTATGACTTTGTCAACTAAAATAAGTGTGTTTAAAGTCATTTCTGTGCCTCAAAGGGGTCAAAATTGAAGCTTTTGAGTAATCAAAACTCTGTAAAAATGGCAATTTTGGTCACTGTGAGGGTTTAAAAAGTGGTTATTCAACATGAGGCACGATCCAATTGACATTTTGAATCATTTTTGGTACAGTCCAAAAAATCAATTTTCGGATGAAAAACGATGACTCCGGACATGCCAAACGATCCCAAAATGGTCAATATGGATGAAATTTTAACATTTAATCTTTTGACTGTAAATGACTGTTGGATGTGAATTATGACTTTGTCAACTAAAATAAGTGTGTTTAAAGTCATTTCTGTGCCTCAAAGGGGTCAAAATTGAAGCTTTTGAGTAATCAAAACTCTGTAAAAATGGCAATTTTGGTCACTGTGAGGGTTTAAAAAGTGGTTATTCAACATGAGGCACGATCCAATTGCCATTTTGAATCATTTTTGGTACAGTCCAAAAAATCAATTTTCGGATGAAAAACGATGACTCCGGACATGTCGAACAATCCCAAAATGGTCAATATGGATGACATTTTAACATTTAATCTTTTGACTGTAAATGACTGTTGGATGTGAATTATGACTTTGTCATCTAAAATAAGTGTGTTTAAAGTCATTTCTGTGCCTCAAAGGGGTCAAAATTGAAGCTTTTGAGTAATCAAAACTCTGTAAAAATGGCAATTTTGGTCACTGTGAGGGTTTAAAAAGTGGTTATTCAACATGAGGCACGATCCAATTGACATTTTGAATCATTTTTGGTACAGTCCAAAAAATCAATTTTCGGATGAAAAACGATGACTCCTGACATGTCGAATGATCCCAAAATGTCAATATGGATGAAATTTTAACATTTAATCTTTTGACTGTAAATGACTGTTGGATGTGAATTATGACTTTGTCAACTAAAATAAGTGTGTTTAAAGTCATTTCTGTGCCTGAAATGGGTCAAAATTGAAGCTTTTGAGTAAGCAAAACTCTGTAAAATTGGCAATTTTGGTCACTGTGAGGGTTTAAAAAGTGGTTATTCAACATGAGGCACGATCCAATTGACATTTTGAATAATTTTTGGTACAGTCCAAAAAATCAATTTTCGGATGAAAAATGATGACTCCGGACATGTCGAACGATCCCAAAATGGTCAATATGGATGAAATTTTAACATTTAATCTTTTGACTGTAAATGACTGTTGTATGTGAATTATGACTTTGTCAACTAAAATAAGTGTGTTTAAAGTCATTTCTGTGCCTCAAAGGGGTCAAAATTGAAGCTTTTGAGTAATCAAAACTCTGTAAAAATGGCAATTTTGGTCACTGTGAGGGTTTAAAAAGTGGTTATTCAACATGAGGCACGATCCAATTGACATTTTGAATCATTTCTGGTACAGTCCAAAAAATCAATTTTCGGATGAAAAACGATGACTCCGGACATGCCGAACGATCCCAAAATGGTCAATATGGATGAAATTTTAACATTTAATCTTTTGACTGTAAATGACTGTTGGATGTGAATTATGACTTTGTCAACTAAAATAAGTGTGTTTAAAGTCATTTCTGTGCCTCAAAGGGGTCAAAATTGAAGCTTTTGAGTAATCAAAACTCTGTAAAAATGGCAATTTTGGTCACTGTGAGGGTTTAAAAAGTGGTTATTCAACCTGAGGCACGATCCAATTGACATTTTGAATCATTTTTGGTACAGTCCAAAAAATCAATTTTCGGATGAAAAACGATGACTCCTGACATGTCGAATGATCCCAAAATGGTCAATATGGACGAAATTTTAACATTTATTCTTTTGACTGTAAATGACTGTTGGATGTGAATTATGACTTTGTCAACTAAAATAAGTGTGTTTAAAGTCATTTCCGTGCCTGAAATGGGTCAAAATTGAAGCTTTTGAGTAAGCAAAACTCTTTAAAATTGGCAATTTTGGTCACTGTGAGGGTTTAAAAAGTGGTTATTCAACATGAGGCACGATCCAATTGACATTTTGAATGATTTTTGGTACTGTCCAAAAACTCAATTTTCGGATGAAAAACGATGACTCCGGACATGTCGAACGATCCCAAAATGGTCAATATGGATGAAATTTTAACATTTAATCTTTTGACTGTAAATGACTGTTGGATGTGAATTATGACTTTGTCAACTAAAATAAATGTGTTTAAAGTCATTTCTGTGCCTGAAACGGGTCAAAATTGAAGCTTTTGAGTAAGCAAAACTCTGTAAAAATGGCAATTTTGGTCACTCTGAGGGTTTAAAAAGTGGTCATTCAACATGAGGCACGATCCAATTGACATTTTGAATCATTTTTGGTACAGTCCAAAAAATCAATTTTCGGATGAAAAACGATGACTCCGGACATGTCGAACGATCCCAAAATGGTCAATATGGATGAAATTTTAACATTTAATCTTTTGACTGTAAATGACTGTTGGATGTGAATTATGACTTTGTCAACTAAAATAAGTGTGTTTAAAGTCATTTATGTGCCTCAAAGGGGTCAAAATTGAAGCTTTTGAGTAATCAAAACTCTGTAAAAATGGCAATTTTGGTCACTGTGAGGGTTTAAAAAGTGGTTATTCAACATGAGGCACGATCCAATTGACATTTTGAATCATTTTTGGTACAGTCCAAAAAATCAATTTTCGGATGAAAAACGATGACTCCGGACATGCCAAACGATCCCAAAATGGTCAATATGGATGAAATTTTAACATTTAATCTTTTGACTGTAAATGACTGTTGGATGTGAATTATGACTTTGTCAACTAAAATAAGTGTGTTTAAAGTCATTTCTGTGCCTCAAAGGGGTCAAAATTGAAGCTTTTGAGTAATCAAAACTCTGTAAAAATGGCAATTTTGGTCACTGTGAGGGTTTAAAAAGTGGTTATTCAACATGAGGCACGATCTAATTGCCATTTTTAATCATTTTTGGTACAGTCCAAAAAATCAATTTTCGGATGAAAAACGATGACTCCGGACATGTCGAACGATCCCAAAATGGTCAATATGGATGAAATTTTAACATTTAATCTTTTGACTCTAAATGACTGTTGGATGTGAATTATGACTTTGTCAACTAAAATAAGTGTGTTTAAAGTCATTTCTGTGCCTCAAAGAGGTCAAAATTGAAGCTTTTGAGTAATCAAAACTCTGTAAAAATGGCAATTTTGGTCACTGTGAGGGTTTAAAAAGTGGTTATTCAACATGAGGCACGATCCAATTGACATTTTGAATCATTTTTGGTACAGTCCAAAAAATCAATTTTCGGATGAAAAACGATGACTCCTGACATGTCGAATGATCCCAAAATGGTCAATATGGACGAAATTTTAACATTTAATCTTTTGACTGTAAATGACTGTTGGATGTGAATTATGACTTTGTCAACTAAAATAAGTGTGTTTAAAGTCATTTCCGTGCCTGAAATGGGTCAAAATTGAAGCTTTTGAGTAAGCAAAACGCTGTAAAAATGGCAATTTTGGTCACTCTGAGGGTTTAAAAAGTGGTCATTCAACATGAGGCACGATCCAATTGACATTTTGAATGATTTTTGGTACAGTCCAAAAAATCAATTTTCGGATGAAAAACGATGACTCCGGCCGGACATGTCGAACGATCCCAAAATGGTCAATATGGATGAAATTTTAACATTTAATCTTTTGACTGTAAATGACTGTTGGATGTGAATTATGACTTTGTCAACTAAAATAAGTGTGTTTAAAGTCATTTCTGTGCCTCAAAGTGGTCAAAATTGAAGCTTTTGAGTAATCAAAACTCTGTAAAAATGGCAATTTTGGTCACTGTGAGGGTTTAAAAAGTGGTTATTCAACATGAGGCACGATCCAATTGACATTTTGAATCATTTCTGGTACAGTCCAAAAAATCAATTTTCGGATGAAAAACGATGACTCCGGACATGCCGAACGATCCCAAAATGGTCCATATGGATGAAATTTTAACATTTAATCTTTTGACTATAAATGACTGTTGGATGTGAATTATGACTTTGTCAACTAAAATAAGTGTGTTTAAAGTCATTTCTGTGTCTCAAAGGGGTCAAAATTGAAGCTTTTGAGTAATCAAAACTCTGTAAAAATGGCAATTTTGGTCACTGTGAGGGTTTAAAAAGTGGTTATTCAACATGAGGCACGATCCAATTGACATTTTGAATCATTTTTGGTACAGTCCAAAAAATCAATTTTCGGATGAAAAACGATGACTCCGGACATGCCAAACATTCCCAAAATGGTCAATATGGATGAAATTTTAACATTTAATCTTTTGACTGTAAATGACTGTTGGATGTGAATTATGACTTTGTCAACTAAAATAAGTGTGTTTAAAGTCATTTCTGTGCCTGAAACGGGTCAAAATTGAAGCTTTTGAGTAAGCAAAACTCTGTAAAAATGGCAATTTTGGTCACTCTGAGGGTTTAAAAAGTGGTAATTCAACATGAGGCACGATCCAATTGACATTTTGAATCATTTTTGGTACAGTCCAAAAAATCAATTTTCGGATGAAAAAAATTGACTCCTGACATGTCGAATGATCCCAAAATGGTCAATATGGACGAAATTTTAACATTTATTCTTTTGACTGTAAATGACTGTTGGATGTGAATTATGACTTTGTCAACTAAAATAAGTGTGTTTAAAGTCATTTCCGTGCCTGAAATGGGTCAAAATTGAAGCTTTTGAGTAAGCAAAACTCTTTAAAATTGGCAATTTTGGTCACTGTGAGGGTTTAAAAAGTGGTTATTCAACATGAGGCACGATCCAATTGACATTTTGAATGATTTTTGGTACTGTCCAAAAACTCAATTTTCGGATGAAAAACGATGACTCCGGACATGTCGAACGATCCCAAAATGGTCAATATGGATGAAATTTTAACATTTAATCTTTTGACTGTAAATGACTGTTGGATGTGAATTATGACTTTGTCAACTAAAATAAGTGTGTTTAAAGTCATTTCTGTGCCTGAAACGGGTCAAAATTGAAGCTTTTGAGTAAGCAAAACTCTGTAAAAATGGCAATTTTGGTCACTCTGAGGGTTTAAAAAGTGGTCATTCAACATGAGGCACGATCCAATTGACATTTTGAATCATTTTTGGTACAGTCCAAAAAATCAATTTTCGGATGAAAAACGATGACTCCGGACATGTCGAACGATCCCAAAATGGTCAATATGGATGAAATTTTAACATTTAATCTTTTGACTGTAAATGACTGTTGGATGTGAATTATGACTTTGTCAACTAAAATAAGTGTGTTTAAAGTCATTTATGTGCCTCAAAGGGGTCAAAATTGAAGCTTTTGAGTAATCAAAACTCTGTAAAAATGGCAATTTTGGTCACTGTGAGGGTTTAAAAAGTGGTTATTCAACATGAGGCACGATCCAATTGACATTTTGAATCATTTTTGGTACAGTCCAAAAAATCAATTTTCGGATGAAAAACGATGACTCCGGACATGCCAAACGATCCCAAAATGATCAATATGGATGAAATTTTAACATTTAATCTTTTGACTCTAAATGACTGTTGGATGTGAATTATGACTTTGTCAACTAAAATAAGTGTGTTTAAAGTCATTTCTGTGCCTCAAAGGGGTCAAAATTGAAGCTTTTGAGTAATCAAAACTCTGTAAAAATGGCAATTTTGGTCACTGTGAGGGTTTAAAAAGTGGTTATTCAACATGAGGCACGATCCAATTGACATTTTGAATCATTTTTGGTACAGTCCAAAAAATCAATTTTCGGATGAAAAACGATGACTCCTGACATGTCGAATGATCCCAAAATGGTCAATATGGACGAAATTTTAACATTTAATCTTTTGACTGTAAATGACTGTTGGATGTGAATTATGACTTTGTCAACTAAAATAAGTGTGTTTAAAGTCATTTCCGTGCCTGAAATGGGTCAAAATTGAAGCTTTTGAGTAAGCAAAACGCTGTAAAAATGGCAATTTTGGTCACTCTGAGGGTTTAAAAAGTGGTCATTCAACATGAGGCACGATCCAATTGACATTTTGAATCATTTTTGGTACAGTCCAAAAAATCAATTTTCGGATGAAAAACGATGACTCCGGACATGTCGAACGATCCCAAAATGGTCAATATGGATGAAATTTTAACATTTAATCTTTTGACTGTAAATGACTGTTGGATGTGAATTATGACTTTGTCAACTAAAATAAGTGTGTTTAAAGTCATTTCTGTGCCTCAAAGGGGTCAAAATTGAAGCTTTTGAGTAATCAAAACTCTGTAAAAATGGCAATTTTGGTCACTGTGAGGGTTTAAAAAGTGGTTATTCAACATGAGGCACGATCCAATTACATTTTGAATCATTTTTGGTACAATCCAAAAAATCAATTTTCGGATGAAAAACGATGACTCCGGACCTGTCGAACGTTCCCAAAATGGTCTATAATGATGAAATTTTAACATTTAATCTTTTGACTGTAAATGACTGTTGGATGTGAATTATGACTTTGTCAACTAAAATAAGTGTGTTTAAAGTCATTTCTGTGCCTCAAAGGGGTCAAAATTGAAGCTTTTGAGTAATCAAAACTCTGTAAAAATGGCAATTTTGGTCACTGTGAGGGTTTAAAAAGTGGTTATTCAACATGAGGCACGATCCAATTGCCATTTTGAATCATTTTTGGTACAGTCCAAAAAATCAATTTTCGGATGAAAAACGATGACTCCGGACATGCCAAACGATCCCAAAATGGTCAATATGGATGAAATTTTAACATTTAATCTTTTGACTGTAAATGACTGTTGGATGTGAATTATGACTTTGTCAACTAAAATAAGTGTGTTTAAAGTCATTTCTGTGCCTCAAAGGGGTCAAAATTGAAGCTTTTGAGTAATCAAAACTCTGTAAAAATGGCAATTTTGGTCACTGTGAGGGTTTAAAAAGTGGTTATTCAACATGAGGCACGATCCAATTGACATTTTGAATCATTTTTGGTACAATCCAAAAAATCAATTTTCGGATGAAAAACGATGACTCCGGACCTGTCGAACGTTCCCAAAATGGTCTATAATGATGAAATTTTAACATTTAATCTTTTGACTGTAAATGACTGTTGGATGTGAATTATGACTTTGTCAACTAAAATAAGTGTGTTTAAAGTCATTTCTGTGCCTCAAAGGGGTCAAAATTGAAGCTTTTGAGTAATCAAAACTCTGTAAAAATGGCAATTTTGGTCACTGTGAGGGTTTAAAAAGTGGTTATTCAACATGAGGCACGATCCAATTGACATTTTGAATCATTTTTGGTACAGTCCAAAAAATCAATTTTCGGATGAAAAACGATGACTCCGGACATGCCAAACGATCCCAAAATGGTCAATATGGATGAAATTTTAACATTTAATCTTTTGACTGTAAATGACTGTTGGATGTGAATTATGACTTTGTCAACTAAAATAAGTGTGTTTAAAGTCATTTCTGTGCCTCAAAGGGGTCAAAATTGAAGCTTTTGAGTAATCAAAACTCTGTAAAAATGGCAATTTTGGTCACTGTGAGGGTTTAAAAAGTGGTTATTCAACATGAGGCACGATCCAATTGCCATTTTGAATCATTTTTGGTACAGTCCAAAAAATCAATTTTCGGATGAAAAACGATGACTCCGGACATGTCGAACAATCCCAAAATGGTCAATATGGATGACATTTTAACATTTAATCTTTTGACTGTAAATGACTGTTGGATGTGAATTATGACTTTGTCATCTAAAATAAGTGTGTTTAAAGTCATTTCTGTGCCTCAAAGGGGTCAAAATTGAAGCTTTTGAGTAATCAAAACTCTGTAAAAATGGCAATTTTGGTCACTGTGAGGGTTTAAAAAGTGGTTATTCAACATGAGGCACGATCCAATTGACATTTTGAATCATTTTTGGTACAGTCCAAAAAATCAATTTTCGGATGAAAAACGATGACTCCTGACATGTCGAATGATCCCAAAATGTCAATATGGATGAAATTTTAACATTTAATCTTTTGACTGTAAATGACTGTTGGATGTGAATTATGACTTTGTCAACTAAAATAAGTGTGTTTAAAGTCATTTCTGTGCCTGAAATGGGTCAAAATTGAAGCTTTTGAGTAAGCAAAACTCTGTAAAATTGGCAATTTTGGTCACTGTGAGGGTTTAAAAAGTGGTTATTCAACATGAGGCACGATCCAATTGACATTTTGAATAATTTTTGGTACAGTCCAAAAAATCAATTTTCGGATGAAAAATGATGACTCCGGACATGTCGAACGATCCCAAAATGGTCAATATGGATGAAATTTTAACATTTAATCTTTTGACTGTAAATGACTGTTGTATGTGAATTATGACTTTGTCAACTAAAATAAGTGTGTTTAAAGTCATTTCTGTGCCTCAAAGGGGTCAAAATTGAAGCTTTTGAGTAATCAAAACTCTGTAAAAATGGCAATTTTGGTCACTGTGAGGGTTTAAAAAGTGGTTATTCAACATGAGGCACGATCCAATTGACATTTTGAATCATTTCTGGTACAGTCCAAAAAATCAATTTTCGGATGAAAAACGATGACTCCGGACATGCCGAACGATCCCAAAATGGTCAATATGGATGAAATTTTAACATTTAATCTTTTGACTGTAAATGACTGTTGGATGTGAATTATGACTTTGTCAACTAAAATAAGTGTGTTTAAAGTCATTTCTGTGCCTCAAAGGGGTCAAAATTGAAGCTTTTGAGTAATCAAAACTCTGTAAAAATGGCAATTTTGGTCACTGTGAGGGTTTAAAAAGTGGTTATTCAACCTGAGGCACGATCCAATTGACATTTTGAATCATTTTTGGTACAGTCCAAAAAATCAATTTTCGGATGAAAAACGATGACTCCTGACATGTCGAATGATCCCAAAATGGTCAATATGGACGAAATTTTAACATTTATTCTTTTGACTGTAAATGACTGTTGGATGTGAATTATGACTTTGTCAACTAAAATAAGTGTGTTTAAAGTCATTTCCGTGCCTGAAATGGGTCAAAATTGAAGCTTTTGAGTAAGCAAAACTCTTTAAAATTGGCAATTTTGGTCACTGTGAGGGTTTAAAAAGTGGTTATTCAACATGAGGCACGATCCAATTGACATTTTGAATGATTTTTGGTACTGTCCAAAAACTCAATTTTCGGATGAAAAACGATGACTCCGGACATGTCGAACGATCCCAAAATGGTCAATATGGATGAAATTTTAACATTTAATCTTTTGACTGTAAATGACTGTTGGATGTGAATTATGACTTTGTCAACTAAAATAAATGTGTTTAAAGTCATTTCTGTGCCTGAAACGGGTCAAAATTGAAGCTTTTGAGTAAGCAAAACTCTGTAAAAATGGCAATTTTGGTCACTCTGAGGGTTTAAAAAGTGGTCATTCAACATGAGGCACGATCCAATTGACATTTTGAATCATTTTTGGTACAGTCCAAAAAATCAATTTTCGGATGAAAAACGATGACTCCGGACATGTCGAACGATCCCAAAATGGTCAATATGGATGAAATTTTAACATTTAATCTTTTGACTGTAAATGACTGTTGGATGTGAATTATGACTTTGTCAACTAAAATAAGTGTGTTTAAAGTCATTTATGTGCCTCAAAGGGGTCAAAATTGAAGCTTTTGAGTAATCAAAACTCTGTAAAAATGGCAATTTTGGTCACTGTGAGGGTTTAAAAAGTGGTTATTCAACATGAGGCACGATCCAATTGACATTTTGAATCATTTTTGGTACAGTCCAAAAAATCAATTTTCGGATGAAAAACGATGACTCCGGACATGCCAAACGATCCCAAAATGGTCAATATGGATGAAATTTTAACATTTAATCTTTTGACTGTAAATGACTGTTGGATGTGAATTATGACTTTGTCAACTAAAATAAGTGTGTTTAAAGTCATTTCTGTGCCTCAAAGGGGTCAAAATTGAAGCTTTTGAGTAATCAAAACTCTGTAAAAATGGCAATTTTGGTCACTGTGAGGGTTTAAAAAGTGGTTATTCAACATGAGGCACGATCTAATTGCCATTTTTAATCATTTTTGGTACAGTCCAAAAAATCAATTTTCGGATGAAAAACGATGACTCCGGACATGTCGAACGATCCCAAAATGGTCAATATGGATGAAATTTTAACATTTAATCTTTTGACTCTAAATGACTGTTGGATGTGAATTATGACTTTGTCAACTAAAATAAGTGTGTTTAAAGTCATTTCTGTGCCTCAAAGAGGTCAAAATTGAAGCTTTTGAGTAATCAAAACTCTGTAAAAATGGCAATTTTGGTCACTGTGAGGGTTTAAAAAGTGGTTATTCAACATGAGGCACGATCCAATTGACATTTTGAATCATTTTTGGTACAGTCCAAAAAATCAATTTTCGGATGAAAAACGATGACTCCGGACATGCCAAACGATCCCAAAATGATCAATATGGATGAAATTTTAACATTTAATCTTTTGACTCTAAATGACTGTTGGATGTGAATTATGACTTTGTCAACTAAAATAAGTGTGTTTAAAGTCATTTCTGTGCCTCAAAGGGGTCAAAATTGAAGCTTTTGAGTAATCAAAACTCTGTAAAAATGGCAATTTTGGTCACTGTGAGGGTTTAAAAAGTGGTTATTCAACATGAGGCACGATCCAATTGACATTTTGAATCATTTTTGGTACAGTCCAAAAAATCAATTTTCGGATGAAAAACGATGACTCCTGACATGTCGAATGATCCCAAAATGGTCAATATGGACGAAATTTTAACATTTAATCTTTTGACTGTAAATGACTGTTGGATGTGAATTATGACTTTGTCAACTAAAATAAGTGTGTTTAAAGTCATTTCCGTGCCTGAAATGGGTCAAAATTGAAGCTTTTGAGTAAGCAAAACGCTGTAAAAATGGCAATTTTGGTCACTCTGAGGGTTTAAAAAGTGGTCATTCAACATGAGGCACGATCCAATTGACATTTTGAATCATTTTTGGTACAGTCCAAAAAATCAATTTTCGGATGAAAAACGATGACTCCGGACATGTCGAACGATCCCAAAATGGTCAATATGGATGAAATTTTAACATTTAATCTTTTGACTGTAAATGACTGTTGGATGTGAATTATGACTTTGTCAACTAAAATAAGTGTGTTTAAAGTCATTTCTGTGCCTCAAAGGGGTCAAAATTGAAGCTTTTGAGTAATCAAAACTCTGTAAAAATGGCAATTTTGGTCACTGTGAGGGTTTAAAAAGTGGTTATTCAACATGAGGCACGATCCAATTACATTTTGAATCATTTTTGGTACAATCCAAAAAATCAATTTTCGGATGAAAAACGATGACTCCGGACCTGTCGAACGTTCCCAAAATGGTCTATAATGATGAAATTTTAACATTTAATCTTTTGACTGTAAATGACTGTTGGATGTGAATTATGACTTTGTCAACTAAAATAAGTGTGTTTAAAGTCATTTCTGTGCCTCAAAGGGGTCAAAATTGAAGCTTTTGAGTAATCAAAACTCTGTAAAAATGGCAATTTTGGTCACTGTGAGGGTTTAAAAAGTGGTTATTCAACATGAGGCACGATCCAATTGCCATTTTGAATCATTTTTGGTACAGTCCAAAAAATCAATTTTCGGATGAAAAACGATGACTCCGGACATGCCAAACGATCCCAAAATGGTCAATATGGATGAAATTTTAACATTTAATCTTTTGACTGTAAATGACTGTTGGATGTGAATTATGACTTTGTCAACTAAAATAAGTGTGTTTAAAGTCATTTCTGTGCCTCAAAGGGGTCAAAATTGAAGCTTTTGAGTAATCAAAACTCTGTAAAAATGGCAATTTTGGTCACTGTGAGGGTTTAAAAAGTGGTTATTCAACATGAGGCACGATCCAATTGACATTTTGAATCATTTTTGGTACAATCCAAAAAATCAATTTTCGGATGAAAAACGATGACTCCGGACCTGTCGAACGTTCCCAAAATGGTCTATAATGATGAAATTTTAACATTTAATCTTTTGACTGTAAATGACTGTTGGATGTGAATTATGACTTTGTCAACTAAAATAAGTGTGTTTAAAGTCATTTCTGTGCCTCAAAGGGGTCAAAATTGAAGCTTTTGAGTAATCAAAACTCTGTAAAAATGGCAATTTTGGTCACTGTGAGGGTTTAAAAAGTGGTTATTCAACATGAGGCACGATCCAATTGACATTTTGAATCATTTTTGGTACAGTCCAAAAAATCAATTTTCGGATGAAAAACGATGACTCCGGACATGCCAAACGATCCCAAAATGGTCAATATGGATGAAATTTTAACATTTAATCTTTTGACTGTAAATGACTGTTGGATGTGAATTATGACTTTGTCAACTAAAATAAGTGTGTTTAAAGTCATTTCTGTGCCTCAAAGGGGTCAAAATTGAAGCTTTTGAGTAATCAAAACTCTGTAAAAATGGCAATTTTGGTCACTGTGAGGGTTTAAAAAGTGGTTATTCAACATGAGGCACGATCCAATTGCCATTTTGAATCATTTTTGGTACAGTCCAAAAAATCAATTTTCGGATGAAAAACGATGACTCCGGACATGTCGAACAATCCCAAAATGGTCAATATGGATGACATTTTAACATTTAATCTTTTGACTGTAAATGACTGTTGGATGTGAATTATGACTTTGTCATCTAAAATAAGTGTGTTTAAAGTCATTTCTGTGCCTCAAAGGGGTCAAAATTGAAGCTTTTGAGTAATCAAAACTCTGTAAAAATGGCAATTTTGGTCACTGTGAGGGTTTAAAAAGTGGTTATTCAACATGAGGCACGATCCAATTGACATTTTGAATCATTTTTGGTACAGTCCAAAAAATCAATTTTCGGATGAAAAACGATGACTCCTGACATGTCGAATGATCCCAAAATGTCAATATGGATGAAATTTTAACATTTAATCTTTTGACTGTAAATGACTGTTGGATGTGAATTATGACTTTGTCAACTAAAATAAGTGTGTTTAAAGTCATTTCTGTGCCTGAAATGGGTCAAAATTGAAGCTTTTGAGTAAGCAAAACTCTGTAAAATTGGCAATTTTGGTCACTGTGAGGGTTTAAAAAGTGGTTATTCAACATGAGGCACGATCCAATTGACATTTTGAATAATTTTTGGTACAGTCCAAAAAATCAATTTTCGGATGAAAAATGATGACTCCGGACATGTCGAACGATCCCAAAATGGTCAATATGGATGAAATTTTAACATTTAATCTTTTGACTGTAAATGACTGTTGTATGTGAATTATGACTTTGTCAACTAAAATAAGTGTGTTTAAAGTCATTTCTGTGCCTCAAAGGGGTCAAAATTGAAGCTTTTGAGTAATCAAAACTCTGTAAAAATGGCAATTTTGGTCACTGTGAGGGTTTAAAAAGTGGTTATTCAACATGAGGCACGATCCAATTGACATTTTGAATCATTTCTGGTACAGTCCAAAAAATCAATTTTCGGATGAAAAACGATGACTCCGGACATGCCGAACGATCCCAAAATGGTCAATATGGATGAAATTTTAACATTTAATCTTTTGACTGTAAATGACTGTTGGATGTGAATTATGACTTTGTCAACTAAAATAAGTGTGTTTAAAGTCATTTCTGTGCCTCAAAGGGGTCAAAATTGAAGCTTTTGAGTAATCAAAACTCTGTAAAAATGGCAATTTTGGTCACTGTGAGGGTTTAAAAAGTGGTTATTCAACCTGAGGCACGATCCAATTGACATTTTGAATCATTTTTGGTACAGTCCAAAAAATCAATTTTCGGATGAAAAACGATGACTCCTGACATGTCGAATGATCCCAAAATGGTCAATATGGACGAAATTTTAACATTTATTCTTTTGACTGTAAATGACTGTTGGATGTGAATTATGACTTTGTCAACTAAAATAAGTGTGTTTAAAGTCATTTCCGTGCCTGAAATGGGTCAAAATTGAAGCTTTTGAGTAAGCAAAACTCTTTAAAATTGGCAATTTTGGTCACTGTGAGGGTTTAAAAAGTGGTTATTCAACATGAGGCACGATCCAATTGACATTTTGAATGATTTTTGGTACTGTCCAAAAACTCAATTTTCGGATGAAAAACGATGACTCCGGACATGTCGAACGATCCCAAAATGGTCAATATGGATGAAATTTTAACATTTAATCTTTTGACTGTAAATGACTGTTGGATGTGAATTATGACTTTGTCAACTAAAATAAATGTGTTTAAAGTCATTTCTGTGCCTGAAACGGGTCAAAATTGAAGCTTTTGAGTAAGCAAAACTCTGTAAAAATGGCAATTTTGGTCACTCTGAGGGTTTAAAAAGTGGTCATTCAACATGAGGCACGATCCAATTGACATTTTGAATCATTTTTGGTACAGTCCAAAAAATCAATTTTCGGATGAAAAACGATGACTCCGGACATGTCGAACGATCCCAAAATGGTCAATATGGATGAAATTTTAACATTTAATCTTTTGACTGTAAATGACTGTTGGATGTGAATTATGACTTTGTCAACTAAAATAAGTGTGTTTAAAGTCATTTATGTGCCTCAAAGGGGTCAAAATTGAAGCTTTTGAGTAATCAAAACTCTGTAAAAATGGCAATTTTGGTCACTGTGAGGGTTTAAAAAGTGGTTATTCAACATGAGGCACGATCCAATTGACATTTTGAATCATTTTTGGTACAGTCCAAAAAATCAATTTTCGGATGAAAAACGATGACTCCGGACATGCCAAACGATCCCAAAATGGTCAATATGGATGAAATTTTAACATTTAATCTTTTGACTGTAAATGACTGTTGGATGTGAATTATGACTTTGTCAACTAAAATAAGTGTGTTTAAAGTCATTTCTGTGCCTCAAAGGGGTCAAAATTGAAGCTTTTGAGTAATCAAAACTCTGTAAAAATGGCAATTTTGGTCACTGTGAGGGTTTAAAAAGTGGTTATTCAACATGAGGCACGATCTAATTGCCATTTTTAATCATTTTTGGTACAGTCCAAAAAATCAATTTTCGGATGAAAAACGATGACTCTGGACATGTCGAACGATCCCAAAATGGTCAATATGGATGAAATTTTAACATTTAATCTTTTGACTCTAAATGACTGTTGGATGTGAATTATGACTTTGTCAACTAAAATAAGTGTGTTTAAAGTCATTTCTGTGCCTCAAAGAGGTCAAAATTGAAGCTTTTGAGTAATCAAAACTCTGTAAAAATGGCAATTTTGGTCACTGTGAGGGTTTAAAAAGTGGTTATTCAACATGAGGCACGATCCAATTGACATTTTGAATCATTTTTGGTACAGTCCAAAAAATCAATTTTCGGATGAAAAACGATGACTCCTGACATGTCGAATGATCCCAAAATGGTCAATATGGACGAAATTTTAACATTTAATCTTTTGACTGTAAATGACTGTTGGATGTGAATTATGACTTTGTCAACTAAAATAAGTGTGTTTAAAGTCATTTCCGTGCCTGAAATGGGTCAAAATTGAAGCTTTTGAGTAAGCAAAACGCTGTAAAAATGGCAATTTTGGTCACTCTGAGGGTTTAAAAAGTGGTCATTCAACATGAGGCACGATCCAATTGACATTTTGAATGATTTTTGGTACAGTCCAAAAAATCAATTTTCGGATGAAAAACGATGACTCCGGCCGGACATGTCGAACGATCCCAAAATGGTCAATATGGATGAAATTTTAACATTTAATCTTTTGACTGTAAATGACTGTTGGATGTGAATTATGACTTTGTCAACTAAAATAAGTGTGTTTAAAGTCATTTCTGTGCCTCAAAGTGGTCAAAATTGAAGCTTTTGAGTAATCAAAACTCTGTAAAAATGGCAATTTTGGTCACTGTGAGGGTTTAAAAAGTGGTTATTCAACATGAGGCACGATCCAATTGACATTTTGAATCATTTCTGGTACAGTCCAAAAAATCAATTTTCGGATGAAAAACGATGACTCCGGACATGCCGAACGATCCCAAAATGGTCCATATGGATGAAATTTTAACATTTAATCTTTTGACTATAAATGACTGTTGGATGTGAATTATGACTTTGTCAACTAAAATAAGTGTGTTTAAAGTCATTTCTGTGTCTCAAAGGGGTCAAAATTGAAGCTTTTGAGTAATCAAAACTCTGTAAAAATGGCAATTTTGGTCACTCTGAGGGTTTAAAAAGTGGTTATTCAACATGAGGCACGATCCAATTGCCATTTTGAATCATTTTTGGTACAGTCCAAAAAATCAATTTTCGGATGAAAAACGATGACTCCGGACATGTCGAACGATCCCAAAATGGTCTATAATGATGAAATTTTAACATTTAATCTTTTGACTGTAAATGACTGTTGGATGTGAATTATGACTTTGTCAACTAAAATAAGTGTGTTTAAAGTCATTTCTGTGCCTCAAAGGGGTCAAAATTGAAGCTTTTGAGTAATCAAAACTCTGTAAAAATGGCAATTTTGGTCACTGTGAGGGTTTAAAAAGTGGTTATTCAACATGAGGCACGATCCAATTGACATTTTGAATCATTTTTGGTACAGTCCAAAAAATCAATTTTCGGATGAAAAACGATGACTCCGGACATGCCAAACATTCCCAAAATGGTCAATATGGATGAAATTTTAACATTTAATCTTTTGACTGTAAATGACTGTTGGATGTGAATTATGACTTTGTCAACTAAAATAAGTGTGTTTAAAGTCATTTCTGTGCCTGAAACGGGTCAAAATTGAAGCTTTTGAGTAAGCAAAACTCTGTAAAAATGGCAATTTTGGTCACTCTGAGGGTTTAAAAAGTGGTAATTCAACATGAGGCACGATCCAATTGACATTTTGAATCATTTTTGGTACAGTCCAAAAAATCAATTTTCGGATGAAAAACGATGACTCCTGACATGTCGAATGATCCCAAAAAGGTCAATATGGACGAAATTTTAACATTTAATCTTTTGACTGTAAATGACTGTTGGATGTGAATTATGACTTTGTCAACTAAAATAAGTGTGATTAAAGTCATTTCTGTGCCTGACATGGGTCAAAATTAAAGCTTTTGAGTAAGCAAAACTCTGTAAAATTGGCAATTTTGGTCACTGTGAGGGTTTAAAAAGTGGTTATTCAACATGAGGCACGATCCAATTGACATTTTGAATAATTTTTGGTACGGTCCAAAAAATCAATTTTCGGATGAAAAACGATGACTCCTGACATGTCGAACGATCCCAAAATGGTCAATATGGATGAAATTTTAACATTTAATCTTTTGACTGTAAATGACTGTTGGATGTGAATTATGACTTTGTCAACTAAAATAAGTGTGTTTAAAGTCATTGCTGTGCCTCAAAGGGGTCAAAATTGAAGCTTTTGAGTAATCAAAACTCTGTAAAAATGGCAATTTTGGTCACTGTGAGGGTTTAAAAAGTGGTTATTCAACATGAGGCACGATTCAATTGACATTTTGAATCATTTTTGGTACAGTCCAAAAAATCAATTTTCGGATGAAAAACGATGACTCCTGACATGTCGAATGATCCCAAAATGGTCAATATGGACGAAATTTTAACATTTAATCTTTTGACTGTAAATGACTGTTGGATGTGAATTATGACTTTGTCAAGTAAAATAAGTGTGTTTAAAGTCATTTCTGTGCCTCAAAGGGGTCAAAATTGAAGCTTTTGAGTAATCAAAACTCTGTAAAAATGGCAATTTTGGTCACTGTGAGGGTTTAAAAAGTGGTCATTCAACATGAGGCACGATCCAATTGACATTTTGAATCATTTTTGGTACAGTCCAAAAAATCAATTTTCGGATGAAAAACGATGACTCCGGACATGTCAAACGATCCCAAAATGGTCAATATGGATGAAATTTTAACATTTAATCTTTTGACTGTAAATGACTGTTGGATGTGAATTATGACTTTGTCAACTAAAATAAGTGTTTTTAAAGTCATTTCTGTGCCTGAAATGGGTCAAAATTGAAGCTTTTGAGTAAGCAAAACTCTGTAAAATTGGCAATTTTGGTCACTGTGAGGGTTTAAAAAGTGGTTATTCAACATGAGGCACGATCCAATTGACATTTTGAATGATTTTTGGTACAGTCCAAAAAATCAATTTTCGGATGAAAAACGATGACTCCGGACATGTCGAACGATCCCAAAATGGTCAATATGGATGAAATTTTAACATTTAATCTTTTGACTGTAAATGAATGTTGTATGTGAATTATGACTTTGTCAACTAAAATAAGTGTGTTTAAAGTCATTTCTGTGCCTCAAAGTGGTCAAAATTGAAGCTTTTGAGTAATCAAAACTCTGTAAAAATGGCAATTTTGGTCACTGTGAGGGTTTAAAAAGTGGTTATTCAACATGAGGCACGATCCAATTGACATTTTGAATCATTTCTGGTACAGTCCAAAAAATCAATTTTCGGATGAAAAACGATGACTCCGGACATGCCGAACGATCCCAAAATGGTCCATATGGATGAAATTTTAACATTTAATCTTTTGACTATAAATGACTGTTGGATGTGAATTATGACTTTGTCAACTAAAATAAGTGTGTTTAAAGTCATTTCTGTGTCTCAAAGGGGTCAAAATTGAAGCTTTTGAGTAATCAAAACTCTGTAAAAATGGCAATTTTGGTCACTCTGAGGGTTTAAAAAGTGGTTATTCAACATGAGGCACGATCCAATTGCCATTTTGAATCATTTTTGGTACAGTCCAAAAAATCAATTTTCGGATGAAAAACGATGACTCCGGACATGTCGAACGATCCCAAAATGGTCTATAATGATGAAATTTTAACATTTAATCTTTTGACTGTAAATGACTGTTGGATGTGAATTATGACTTTGTCAACTAAAATAAGTGTGTTTAAAGTCATTTCTGTGCCTCAAAGGGGTCAAAATTGAAGCTTTTGAGTAATCAAAACTCTGTAAAAATGGCAATTTTGGTCACTGTGAGGGTTTAAAAAGTGGTTATTCAACATGAGGCACGATCCAATTGACATTTTGAATCATTTTTGGTACAGTCCAAAAAATCAATTTTCGGATGAAAAACGATGACTCCGGACATGCCAAACATTCCCAAAATGGTCAATATGGATGAAATTTTAACATTTAATCTTTTGACTGTAAATGACTGTTGGATGTGAATTATGACTTTGTCAACTAAAATAAGTGTGTTTAAAGTCATTTCTGTGCCTGAAACGGGTCAAAATTGAAGCTTTTGAGTAAGCAAAACTCTGTAAAAATGGCAATTTTGGTCACTCTGAGGGTTTAAAAAGTGGTAATTCAACATGAGGCACGATCCAATTGACATTTTGAATCATTTTTGGTACAGTCCAAAAAATCAATTTTCGGATGAAAAACGATGACTCCTGACATGTCGAATGATCCCAAAAAGGTCAATATGGACGAAATTTTAACATTTAATCTTTTGACTGTAAATGACTGTTGGATGTGAATTATGACTTTGTCAACTAAAATAAGTGTGATTAAAGTCATTTCTGTGCCTGACATGGGTCAAAATTAAAGCTTTTGAGTAAGCAAAACTCTGTAAAATTGGCAATTTTGGTCACTGTGAGGGTTTAAAAAGTGGTTATTCAACATGAGGCACGATCCAATTGACATTTTGAATAATTTTTGGTACAGTCCAAAAAATCAATTTTCGGATGAAAAACGATGACTCCTGACATGTCGAACGATCCCAAAATGGTCAATATGGATGAAATTTTAACATTTAATCTTTTGACTGTAAATGACTGTTGGATGTGAATTATGACTTTGTCAACTAAAATAAGTGTGTTTAAAGTCATTGCTGTGCCTCAAAGGGGTCAAAATTGAAGCTTTTGAGTAATCAAAACTCTGTAAAAATGGCAATTTTGGTCACTGTGAGGGTTTAAAAAGTGGTTATTCAACATGAGGCACGATTCAATTGACATTTTGAATCATTTTTGGTACAGTCCAAAAAATCAATTTTCGGATGAAAAACGATGACTCCTGACATGTCGAATGATCCCAAAATGGTCAATATGGACGAAATTTTAACATTTAATCTTTTGACTGTAAATGACTGTTGGATGTGAATTATGACTTTGTCAAGTAAAATAAGTGTGTTTAAAGTCATTTCTGTGCCTCAAAGGGGTCAAAATTGAAGCTTTTGAGTAATCAAAACTCTGTAAAAATGGCAATTTTGGTCACTGTGAGGGTTTAAAAAGTGGTCATTCAACATGAGGCACGATCCAATTGACATTTTGAATCATTTTTGGTACAGTCCAAAAAATCAATTTTCGGATGAAAAACGATGACTCCGGACATGTCAAACGATCCCAAAATGGTCAATATGGATGAAATTTTAACATTTAATCTTTTGACTGTAAATGACTGTTGGATGTGAATTATGACTTTGTCAACTAAAATAAGTGTTTTTAAAGTCATTTCTGTGCCTGAAATGGGTCAAAATTGAAGCTTTTGAGTAAGCAAAACTCTGTAAAATTGGCAATTTTGGTCACTGTGAGGGTTTAAAAAGTGGTTATTCAACATGAGGCACGATCCAATTGACATTTTGAATGATTTTTGGTACAGTCCAAAAAATCAATTTTCGGATGAAAAACGATGACTCCGGACATGTCGAACGATCCCAAAATGGTCAATATGGATGACATTTTAACATTTAATCTTTTGACTGTAAATGAATGTTGTATGTGAATTATGACTTTGTCAACTAAAATAAGTGTGTTTAAAGTCATTTCTGTGCCTCAAAGTGGTCAAAATTGAAGCTTTTGAGTAATCAAAACTCTGTAAAAATGGCAATTTTGGTCACTGTGAGGGTTTAAAAAGTGGTTATTCAACATGAGGCACGATCCAATTGACATTTTGAATCATTTCTGGTACAGTCCAAAAAATCAATTTTCGGATGAAAAACGATGACTCCGGACATGTCGAACGATCCCAAAATGGTCTATAATGATGAAATTTTAACATTTAATCTTTTGACTGTAAATGACTGTTGGATGTGAATTATGACTTTGTCAACTAAAATAAGTGTGTTTAAAGTCATTTCTGTGCCTCAAAGGGGTCAAAATCGAAGCTTTTGAGTAATCAAAACTCAGTAAAAATGGCAATTTTGGTCACTGTGAGGGTTTAAAAAGTGGTTATTCAACATGAGGCACGATCTAATTGCCATTTTGAATCATTTTTGGTACAGTCCAAAAAATCAATTTTCGGATGAAAAACGTTGACTCCGGACATGCCAAACGATCCCAAAATGGTCAATATGGATGAAATTTTAACATTTAATCTTTTGACTGTAAATGACTGTTGGATGTGAATTATGACTTTGTCAACTAAAATAAGTGTGTTTAAAGTCATTTCTGTGCCTCAAAGGGGTCAAAATTGAAGCTTTTGAGTAATCAAAACTCTGTAAAAATGGCAATTTTGGTCACTGTGAGGGTTTAAAAAGTGGTTATTCAACATGAGGCACGATCCAATTGCCATTTTGAATCATTTTTGGTACAGTCCAAAAAATCAATTTTCGGATGAAAAACGATGACTCCGGACATGTCGAACGATCCCAAAATGGTCAATATGGATGAAATTTTAACATTTAATCTTTTGACTCTAAATGACTGTTGGATGTGAATTATGGCTTTGTCAACTAAAATAAGTGTGTTTAAAGTCATTTCTGTGCCTCAAAGAGGTCAAAATTGAAGCTTTTGAGTAATCAAAACTCTGTAAAAATGGCAATTTTGGTCACTGTGAGGGTTTAAAAAGTGGTTATTCAACATGAGGCACGATCCAATTGACATTTTGAATCATTTTTGGTACAGTCCAAAAAATCAATTTTCGGATGAAAAACGATGACTCCTGACATGTCGAATGATCCCAAAATGGTCAATATGGACGAAATTTTAACATTTAATCTTTTGACTGTAAATGACTGTTGGATGTGAATTATGACTTTGTCAACTAAAATAAGTGTGTTTAAAGTCATTTCCGTGCCTGAAATGGGTCAAAATTGAAGCTTTTGAGTAAGCAAAACGCTGTAAAAATGGCAATTTTGGTCACTCTGAGGGTTTAAAAAGTGGTCATTCAACATGAGGCACGATCCAATTGACATTTTGAATGATTTTTGGTACAGTCCAAAAAATCAATTTTCGGATGAAAAACGATAACTCCGGACATGTCGAACGATCCCAAAATGGTCAATATGGATGAAATTTTAACATTTAATCTTTTGACTGTAAATGACTGTTGGATGTGAATTATGACTTTGTCAACTAAAATAAGTGTGTTTAAAGTCATTTCTGTGCCTCAAAGGGGTCAAAATTGAAGCTTTTGAGTAATCAAAACTCTGTAAAAATGGCAATTTTGGTCACTGTGAGGGTTTAAAAAGTGGTTATTCAACATGAGGCACGATCCAATTGACATTTTGAATCATTTTTGGTACAGTCCAAAAAATCAATTTTCGGATGAAAAACGATGACTCCGGACATGCCAAACATTCCCAAAATGGTCAATATGGATGAAATTTTAACATTTAATCTTTTGACTGTAAATGACTGTTGGATGTGAATTATGACTTTGTCAACTAAAATAAGTGTGTTTAAAGTCATTTCTGTGCCTGAAACGGGTCAAAATTGAAGCTTTTGAGTAAGCAAAACTCTGTAAAAATGGCAATTTTGGTCACTCTGAGGGTTTAAAAAGTGGTAATTCAACATGAGGCACGATCCAATTGACATTTTGAATCATTTTTGGTACAGTCCAAAAAATCCATTTTCGGATGAAAAACGATGACTCCTGACATGTCGAATGATCCCAAAAAGGTCAATATGGACGAAATTTTAACATTTAATCTTTTGACTGTAAATGACTGTTGGATGTGAATTATGACTTTGTCAACTAAAATAAGTGTGATTAAAGTCATTTCTGTGCCTGACATGGGTCAAAATTAAAGCTTTTGAGTAAGCAAAACTCTGTAAAATTGGCAATTTTGGTCACTGTGAGGGTTTAAAAAGTGGTTATTCAACATGAGGCACGATCCAATTGACATTTTGAATCATTTTTGGTACAGTCCAAAAAATCAATTTTCGGATGAAAAACGATGACTCCGGACATGTCGAACGGTCCCAAAATGGTCAATATGGATGAAATTTTAACATTTAATCTTTTGACTCTAAATGACTGTTGGATGTGAATTATGGCTTTGTCAACTAAAATAAGTGTGTTTAAAGTCATTTCTGTGCCTCAAAGAGGTCAAAATTGAAGCTTTTGAGTAATCAAAACTCTGTAAAAATGGCAATTTTGGTCACTGTGAGGGTTTAAAAAGTGGTTATTCAACATGAGGCACGATCCAATTGACATTTTGAATCATTTTTGGTACAGTCCAAAAAATCAATTTTCGGATGAAAAACGATGACTCCTGACATGTCGAATGATCCCAAAATGGTCAATATGGACGAAATTTTAACATTTAATCTTTTGACTGTAAATGACTGTTGGATGTGAATTATGACTTTGTCAACTAAAATAAGTGTGTTTAAAGTCATTTCCGTGCCTGAAATGGGTCAAAATTGAAGCTTTTGAGTAAGCAAAACGCTGTAAAAATGGCAATTTTGGTCACTCTGAGGGTTTAAAAAGTGGTCATTCAACATGAGGCACGATCCAATTGACATTTTGAATGATTTTTGGTACAGTCCAAAAAATCAATTTTCGGATGAAAAACGATAACTCCGGACATGTCGAACGATCCCAAAATGGTCAATATGGATGAAATTTTAACATTTAATCTTTTGACTGTAAATGACTGTTGGATGTGAATTATGACTTTGTCAACTAAAATAAGTGTGTTTAAAGTCATTTCTGTGCCTCAAAGGGGTCAAAATTGAAGCTTTTGAGTAATCAAAACTCTGTAAAAATGGCAATTTTGGTCACTGTGAGGGTTTAAAAAGTGGTTATTCAACATGAGGCACGATCCAATTGACATTTTGAATCATTTTTGGTACAGTCCAAAAAATCAATTTTCGGATGAAAAACGATGACTCCGGACATGCCAAACATTCCCAAAATGGTCAATATGGATGAAATTTTAACATTTAATCTTTTGACTGTAAATGACTGTTGGATGTGAATTATGACTTTGTCAACTAAAATAAGTGTGTTTAAAGTCATTTCTGTGCCTGAAACGGGTCAAAATTGAAGCTTTTGAGTAAGCAAAACTCTGTAAAAATGGCAATTTTGGTCACTCTGAGGGTTTAAAAAGTGGTAATTCAACATGAGGCACGATCCAATTGACATTTTGAATCATTTTTGGTACAGTCCAAAAAATCCATTTTCGGATGAAAAACGATGACTCCTGACATGTCGAATGATCCCAAAAAGGTCAATATGGACGAAATTTTAACATTTAATCTTTTGACTGTAAATGACTGTTGGATGTGAATTATGACTTTGTCAACTAAAATAAGTGTGATTAAAGTCATTTCTGTGCCTGACATGGGTCAAAATTAAAGCTTTTGAGTAAGCAAAACTCTGTAAAATTGGCAATTTTGGTCACTGTGAGGGTTTAAAAAGTGGTTATTCAACATGAGGCACGATCCAATTGACATTTTGAATAATTTTTGGTACAGTCCAAAAAATCAATTTTCGGATGAAAAACGATGACTCCTGACATGTCGAACGATCCCAAAATGGTCAATATGGATGAAATTTTAACATTTAATCTTTTGACTGTAAATGACTGTTGGATGTGAATTATGACTTTGTCAACTAAAATAAGTGTGTTTAAAGTCATTGCTGTGCCTCAAAGGGGTCAAAATTGAAGCTTTTGAGTAATCAAAACTCTGTAAAAATGGCAATTTTGGTCACTGTGAGGGTTTAAAAAGTGGTTATTCAACATGAGGCACGATTCAATTGACATTTTGAATCATTTTTGGTACAGTCCAAAAAATCAATTTTCGGATGAAAAACGATGACTCCTGACATGTCGAATGATCCCAAAATGGTCAATATGGACGAAATTTTAACATTTAATCTTTTGACTGTAAATGACTGTTGGATGTGAATTATGACTTTGTCAAGTAAAATAAGTGTGTTTAAAGTCATTTCTGTGCCTCAAAGGGGTCAAAATTGAAGCTTTTGAGTAATCAAAACTCTGTAAAAATGGCAATTTTGGTCACTGTGAGGGTTTAAAAAGTGGTCATTCAACATGAGGCACGATCCAATTGACATTTTGAATCATTTTTGGTACAGTCCAAAAAATCAATTTTCGGATGAAAAACGATGACTCCGGACATGTCAAACGATCCCAAAATGGTCAATATGGATGAAATTTTAACATTTAATCTTTTGACTGTAAATGACTGTTGGATGTGAATTATGACTTTGTCAACTAAAATAAGTGTTTTTAAAGTCATTTCTGTGCCTGAAATGGGTCAAAATTGAAGCTTTTGAGTAAGCAAAACTCTGTAAAATTGGCAATTTTGGTCACTGTGAGGGTTTAAAAAGTGGTTATTCAACATGAGGCACGATCCAATTGACATTTTGAATGATTTTTGGTACAGTCCAAAAAATCAATTTTCGGATGAAAAACGATGACTCCGGACATGTCGAACGATCCCAAAATGGTCAATATGGATGAAATTTTAACATTTAATCTTTTGACTGTAAATGAATGTTGTATGTGAATTATGACTTTGTCAACTAAAATAAGTGTGTTTAAAGTCATTTCTGTGCCTCAAAGTGGTCAAAATTGAAGCTTTTGAGTAATCAAAACTCTGTAAAAATGGCAATTTTGGTCACTGTGAGGGTTTAAAAAGTGGTTATTCAACATGAGGCACGATCCAATTGACATTTTGAATCATTTCTGGTACAGTCCAAAAAATCAATTTTCGGATGAAAAACGATGACTCCGGACATGTCGAACGATCCCAAAATGGTCTATAATGATGAAATTTTAACATTTAATCTTTTGACTGTAAATGACTGTTGGATGTGAATTATGACTTTGTCAACTAAAATAAGTGTGTTTAAAGTCATTTCTGTGCCTCAAAGGGGTCAAAATCGAAGCTTTTGAGTAATCAAAACTCAGTAAAAATGGCAATTTTGGTCACTGTGAGGGTTTAAAAAGTGGTTATTCAACATGAGGCACGATCCAATTGACATTTTGAATCATTTTTGGTACAGTCCAAAAAATCAATTTTCGGATGAAAAACGTTGACTCCGGACATGCCAAACGATCCCAAAATGGTCAATATGGATGAAATTTTAACATTTAATCTTTTGACTGTAAATGACTGTTGGATGTGAATTATGACTTTGTCAACTAAAATAAGTGTGTTTAAAGTCATTTCTGTGCCTCAAAGGGGTCAAAATTGAAGCTTTTGAGTAATCAAAACTCTGTAAAAATGGCAATTTTGGTCACTGTGAGGGTTTAAAAAGTGGTTATTCAACATGAGGCACGATCCAATTGCCATTTTGAATCATTTTTGGTACAGTCCAAAAAATCAATTTTCGGATGAAAAACGATGACTCCGGACATGTCGAACGATCCCAAAATGGTCAATATGGATGAAACTTTAACATTTAATCTTTTGACTCTAAATGACTGTTGGATGTGAATTATGGCTTTGTCAACTAAAATAAGTGTGTTTAAAGTCATTTCTGTGCCTCAAAGAGGTCAAAATTGAAGCTTTTGAGTAATCAAAACTCTGTAAAAATGGCAATTTTGGTCACTGTGAGGGTTTAAAAAGTGGTTATTCAACATGAGGCACGATCCAATTGACATTTTGAATCATTTTTGGTACAGTCCAAAAAATCAATTTTCGGATGAAAAACGATGACTCCTGACATGTCGAATGATCCCAAAATGGTCAATATGGACGAAATTTTAACATTTAATCTTTTGACTGTAAATGACTGTTGGATGTGAATTATGACTTTGTCAACTAAAATAAGTGTGTTTAAAGTCATTTCCGTGCCTGAAATGGGTCAAAATTGAAGCTTTTGAGTAAGCAAAACGCTGTAAAAATGGCAATTTTGGTCACTCTGAGGGTTTAAAAAGTGGTCATTCAACATGAGGCACGATCCAATTGACATTTTGAATGATTTTTGGTACAGTCCAAAAAATCAATTTTCGGATGAAAAACGATAACTCCGGACATGTCGAACGATCCCAAAATGGTCAATATGGATGAAATTTTAACATTTAATCTTTTGACTGTAAATGACTGTTGGATGTGAATTATGACTTTGTCAACTAAAATAAGTGTGTTTAAAGTCATTTCTGTGCCTCAAAGGGGTCAAAATTGAAGCTTTTGAGTAATCAAAACTCTGTAAAAATGGCAATTTTGGTCACTGTGAGGGTTTAAAAAGTGGTTATTCAACATGAGACGATGACTCCGGACATGCCGAACGATCCCAAAATGGTCCATATGGATGAAATTTTAACATTTAATCTTTTGACTATAAATGACTGTTGGATGTGAATTATGACTTTGTCAACTAAAATAAGTGTGTTTAAAGTCATTTCTGTGCCTCAAAGGGGTCAAAATTGAAGCTTTTGAGTAATCAAAACTCTGTAAAAATGGCAATTTTGGTCACTCTGAGGGTTTAAAAAGTGGTTATTCAACATGAGGCACGATCCAATTGCCATTTTGAATCATTTTTGGTACAGTCCAAAAAATCAATTTTCGGATGAAAAACGATGACTCCGGACATGTCGAACGATCCCAAAATGGTCAATATGGATGAAATTTTAACATTTAATCTTTTGACTGTAAATGACTGTTGGATGTGAATTATGACTTTGTCAACAAAAATAAGTGTGTTTAAAGTCATTTCTGTGCCTCAAAGGGGTCAAAATTGAAGCTTTTGAGTAATCAAAACTCTGTAAAAATGGCAATTTTGGTCACTGTGAGGGTTTAAAAAGTGGTTATTCAACATGAGGCACGATCCAATTGACATTTTGAATAATTTTTGGTACAATCCAAAAAATCAATTTTTGGATGAAAAACGATGACTCCGTACCTGTCGAACGTTCCCAAAATGGTCTATAATGATGAAATTTTAACATTTAATCTTTTGACTGTAAATGACTGTTGGATGTGAATTATGACTTTGTCAACTAAAATAAGTGTGTTTAAAGTCATTTCTGTGCCTCAAAGGGGTCAAAATTGAAGCTTTTGAGTAATCAAAACTCTGTAAAAATGGCAATTTTGGTCACTGTGAGGGTTTAAAAAGTGGTTATTCAACATGAGGCACGATCCAATTGACATTTTGAATCATTTTTGGTACAGTCCAAAAAATCAATTTTCGGATGAAAAACGATGACTCCGGACATGTCGAACGATCCCAAAATGGTCAATATGGATGAAATTTTAACATTTAATCTTTTGACTGTAAATGACTGTTGGATGTGAATTATGACTTTGTCATCTAAAATAAGTGTGTTTAAAGTCATTTCTGTGCCTCAAAGGGGTCAAAATTGAAGCTTTTGAGTAATCAAAACTCTGTAAAAATGGCAATTTTGGTCACTGTGAGGGTTTAAAAAGTGGTTATTCAACATGAGGCACGATCCAATTGACATTTTGAATCATTTTTGGTACAGTCCAAAAAATCAATTTTCGGATGAAAAACGATGACTCCTGACATGTCGAACGATCCCAAAATGGTCAATATGGATGAAATTTTAATATTTAATCTTTTGACTGTAAATGACTGTTGGATGTGAATTATGACTTTGTCAACTAAAATAAGTGTGTTTAAAGTCATTTCTGTGCCTGAAACGGGTCAAAATTGAAGCTTTTGAGTAAGCAAAACTCTGTAAAATTGGCAATTTTGGTCACTGTGAGGGTTTAAAAAGTGGTTATTCAACATGAGGCACGATCCAATTGACATTTTGAATAATTTTTGGTACAGTCCAAAAAATCAATTTTCGGATGAAAAACGATGACTCCTGACATGTCGAACGATCCCAAAATGGTCAATATGGATGAAATTTTAACATTTAATCTTTTGACTGTAAATGACTGTTGGATGTGAATTATGACTTTGTCAACTAAAATAAGTGTGTTTAAAGTCATTGCTGTGCCTCAAAGGGGTCAAAATTGAAGCTTTTGAGTAATCAAAACTCTGTAAAAATGGCAATTTTGGTCACTGTGAGGGTTTAAAAAGTGGTTATTCAACATGAGGCACGATTCAATTGACATTTTGAATCATTTTTGGTACAGTCCAAAAAATCAATTTTCGGATGAAAAACGATGACTCCTGACATGTCGAATGATCCCAAAATGGTCAATATGGACGAAATTTTAACATTTAATCTTTTGACTGTAAATGACTGTTGGATGTGAATTATGACTTTGTCAAGTAAAATAAGTGTGTTTAAAGTCATTTCTGTGCCTCAAAGGGGTCAAAATTGAAGCTTTTGAGTAATCAAAACTCTGTAAAAATGGCAATTTTGGTCACTGTGAGGGTTTAAAAAGTGGTCATTCAACATGAGGCACGATCCAATTGACATTTTGAATCATTTTTGGTACAGTCCAAAAAATCAATTTTCGGATGAAAAACGATGACTCCGGACATGTCAAACGATCCCAAAATGGTCAATATGGATGAAATTTTAACATTTAATCTTTTGACTGTAAATGACTGTTGGATGTGAATTATGACTTTGTCAACTAAAATAAGTGTTTTTAAAGTCATTTCTGTGCCTGAAATGGGTCAAAATTGAAGCTTTTGAGTAAGCAAAACTCTGTAAAATTGGCAATTTTGGTCACTGTGAGGGTTTAAAAAGTGGTTATTCAACATGAGGCACGATCCAATTGACATTTTGAATGATTTTTGGTACAGTCCAAAAAATCAATTTTCGGATGAAAAACGATGACTCCGGACATGTCGAACGATCCCAAAATGGTCAATATGGATGAAATTTTAACATTTAATCTTTTGACTGTAAATGAATGTTGTATGTGAATTATGACTTTGTCAACTAAAATAAGTGTGTTTAAAGTCATTTCTGTGCCTCAAAGTGGTCAAAATTGAAGCTTTTGAGTAATCAAAACTCTGTAAAAATGGCAATTTTGGTCACTGTGAGGGTTTAAAAAGTGGTTATTCAACATGAGGCACGATCCAATTGACATTTTGAATCATTTCTGGTACAGTCCAAAAAATCAATTTTCGGATGAAAAACGATGACTCCGGACATGTCGAACGATCCCAAAATGGTCTATAATGATGAAATTTTAACATTTAATCTTTTGACTGTAAATGACTGTTGGATGTGAATTATGACTTTGTCAACTAAAATAAGTGTGTTTAAAGTCATTTCTGTGCCTCAAAGGGGTCAAAATCGAAGCTTTTGAGTAATCAAAACTCAGTAAAAATGGCAATTTTGGTCACTGTGAGGGTTTAAAAAGTGGTTATTCAACATGAGGCACGATCCAATTGACATTTTGAATCATTTTTGGTACAGTCCAAAAAATCAATTTTCGGATGAAAAACGTTGACTCCGGACATGCCAAACGATCCCAAAATGGTCAATATGGATGAAATTTTAACATTTAATCTTTTGACTGTAAATGACTGTTGGATGTGAATTATGACTTTGTCAACTAAAATAAGTGTGTTTAAAGTCATTTCTGTGCCTCAAAGGGGTCAAAATTGAAGCTTTTGAGTAATCAAAACTCTGTAAAAATGGCAATTTTGGTCACTGTGAGGGTTTAAAAAGTGGTTATTCAACATGAGGCACGATCCAATTGCCATTTTGAATCATTTTTGGTACAGTCCAAAAAATCAATTTTCGGATGAAAAACGATGACTCCGGACATGTCGAACGATCCCAAAATGGTCAATATGGATGAAATTTTAACATTTAATCTTTTGACTCTAAATGACTGTTGGATGTGAATTATGGCTTTGTCAACTAAAATAAGTGTGTTTAAAGTCATTTCTGTGCCTCAAAGAGGTCAAAATTGAAGCTTTTGAGTAATCAAAACTCTGTAAAAATGGCAATTTTGGTCACTGTGAGGGTTTAAAAAGTGGTTATTCAACATGAGGCACGATCCAATTGACATTTTGAATCATTTTTGGTACAGTCCAAAAAATCAATTTTCGGATGAAAAACGATGACTCCTGACATGTCGAATGATCCCAAAATGGTCAATATGGACGAAATTTTAACATTTAATCTTTTGACTGTAAATGACTGTTGGATGTGAATTATGACTTTGTCAACTAAAATAAGTGTGTTTAAAGTCATTTCCGTGCCTGAAATGGGTCAAAATTGAAGCTTTTGAGTAAGCAAAACGCTGTAAAAATGGCAATTTTGGTCACTCTGAGGGTTTAAAAAGTGGTCATTCAACATGAGGCACGATCCAATTGACATTTTGAATGATTTTTGGTACAGTCCAAAAAATCAATTTTCGGATGAAAAACGATAACTCCGGACATGTCGAACGATCCCAAAATGGTCAATATGGATGAAATTTTAACATTTAATCTTTTGACTGTAAATGACTGTTGGATGTGAATTATGACTTTGTCAACTAAAATAAGTGTGTTTAAAGTCATTTCTGTGCCTCAAAGGGGTCAAAATTGAAGCTTTTGAGTAATCAAAACTCTGTAAAAATGGCAATTTTGGTCACTGTGAGGGTTTAAAAAGTGGTTATTCAACATGAGACGATGACTCCGGACATGCCGAACGATCCCAAAATGGTCCATATGGATGAAATTTTAACATTTAATCTTTTGACTATAAATGACTGTTGGATGTGAATTATGACTTTGTCAACTAAAATAAGTGTGTTTAAAGTCATTTCTGTGCCTCAAAGGGGTCAAAATTGAAGCTTTTGAGTAATCAAAACTCTGTAAAAATGGCAATTTTGGTCACTCTGAGGGTTTAAAAAGTGGTTATTCAACATGAGGCACGATCCAATTGCCATTTTGAATCATTTTTGGTACAGTCCAAAAAATCAATTTTCGGATGAAAAACGATGACTCCGGACATGTCGAACGATCCCAAAATGGTCAATATGGATGAAATTTTAAAATTTAATCTTTTGACTGTAAATGACTGTTGGATGTGAATTATGACTTTGTCAACAAAAATAAGTGTGTTTAAAGTCATTTCTGTGCCTCAAAGGGGTCAAAATTGAAGCTTTTGAGTAATCAAAACTCTGTAAAAATGGCAATTTTGGTCACTGTGAGGGTTTAAAAAGTGGTTATTCAACATGAGGCACGATCCAATTGACATTTTGAATAATTTTTGGTACAATCCAAAAAATCAATTTTTGGATGAAAAACGATGACTCCGTACCTGTCGAACGTTCCCAAAATGGTCTATAATGATGAAATTTTAACATTTAATCTTTTGACTGTAAATGACTGTTGGATGTGAATTATGACTTTGTCAACTAAAATAAGTGTGTTTAAAGTCATTTCTGTGCCTCAAAGGGGTCAAAATTGAAGCTTTTGAGTAATCAAAACTCTGTAAAAATGGCAATTTTGGTCACTGTGAGGGTTTAAAAAGTGGTTATTCAACATGAGGCACGATCCAATTGACATTTTGAATCATTTTTGGTACAGTCCAAAAAATCAATTTTCGGATGAAAAACGATGACTCCGGACATGTCGAACGATCCCAAAATGGTCAATATGGATGAAATTTTAACATTTAATCTTTTGACTGTAAATGACTGTTGGATGTGAATTATGACTTTGTCATCTAAAATAAGTGTGTTTAAAGTCATTTCTGTGCCTCAAAGGGGTCAAAATTGAAGCTTTTGAGTAATCAAAACTCTGTAAAAATGGCAATTTTGGTCACTGTGAGGGTTTAAAAAGTGGTTATTCAACATGAGGCACGATCCAATTGACATTTTGAATCATTTTTGGTACAGTCCAAAAAATCAATTTTCGGATGAAAAACGATGACTCCTGACATGTCGAATGATCCCAAAATGTCAATATGGATGAAATTTTAACATTTAATCTTTTGACTGTAAATGACTGTTGGATGTGAATTATGACTTTGTCAACTAAAATAAGTGTGTTTAAAGTCATTTCTGTGCCTGAAATGGGTCAAAATTGAAGCTTTTGAGTAAGCAAAACTCTGTAAAATTGGCAATTTTGGTCACTGTGAGGGTTTAAAAAGTGGTTATTCAACATGAGGCACGATCCAATTGACATTTTGAATAATTTTTGGTACAGTCCAAAAAATCAATTTTCGGATGAAAAACGATGACTCCTGACATGTCGAACGATCCCAAAATGGTCAATATGGATGAAATTTTAATATTTAATCTTTTGACTGTAAATGACTGTTGGATGTGAATTATGACTTTGTCAACTAAAATAAGTGTGTTTAAAGTCATTTCTGTGCCTGAAACGGGTCAAAATTGAAGCTTTTGAGTAAGCACAACTCTGTAAAAATGGCAATTTTGGTCACTCTGAGGGTTTAAAAAGTGGTTATTCAACATGAGGCACGATCCAATTGACATTTTGAATCATTTTTGGTACAGTCCAAAAAATCAATTTTCGGATGAAAAACGATGACTCCGGACATGTCGAACGATCCCAAAATGGTCAATATGGATGAAATTTTAACATTTAATCTTTTGACTCTAAATGACTGTTGGATGTGAATTATGACTTTGTCAACTAAAATAAGTGTGTTTAAAGTCATTGCTGTGCCTCAAAGGGGTCAAAATTGAAGCTTTTGAGTAATCAAAACTCTGTAAAAATAGCAATTTTGGTCACTGTGAGGGTTTAAAAAGTGGTTATTCAACACGAGGCACCATCCAATTGACATTTTGAATCATTTTTGGTACAGTCCAAAAAATCAATTTTCGGATGAAAAACGATGACTCCGGACATGTCAAACGATCCCAAAATGGTCAATATGGATGAAATTTTAACATTTAATCTTTTGACTGTAAATGACTGTTGGATGTGAATTATGACTTTGTCAACTAAAATAAGTGTGTTTAAGGTCATTTCTGTGCCTGAAATGGGTCAAAATTGAAGCTTTTGAGTAAGCAAAACTCTGTAAAATTGGCAATTTTGGTCACTGTGAGGGTTTAAAAAGTGGTTATTCAACATGAGGCACGATCCAATTGACATTTTGAATCATTGCTGGTACAGTCCAAAAAATTAATTTTCGGATGAAAAACGATGACTCCGGACATGCCGAACGATCCCAAAATGGTCAATATGGATGAAATTTTAACATTTAATCTTTTGTCTGTAAATGACTGTTGGATGTGAATTATGACTTTGTCAACTAAAATAAGTGTGTTTAAAGTCATTTCTGTGCCTCAAAGGGGTCAAAATTGAAGCTTTTGAGTAATCAAAACTCTGTAAAAATGGCAATTTTGGTCACTGTGAGGGTTTAAAAAGTGGTTATTCAACATGAGGCACGATCCAATTGACATTTTGAATCATTTTTGGTACAGTCCAAAAAATCAATTTTCGGATGAAAAACGATGACTCCTGACATGTCGAATGATCCCAAAATGATCAATATGGACGAAATTTTAACATTTAATCTTTTGACTGTAAATGACTGTTGGATGTGAATTATGACTTTGTCAACTAAAATAAGTGTGTTTAAAGTCATTTCCGTGCCTGAAATGGGTCAAAATTGAAGCTTTTGAGTAAGCAAAACTCTTTAAAATTGGCAATTTTGGTCACTGTGAGGGTTTAAAAAGTGGTTATTTAACATGAGGCAAAAGCCAATTGACATTTTGAATGATTTTTGGTACAGTCCAAAAAATCAATTTTCGGATGAAAAACGATGACTCCGGACATGCCAAACGATCCCAAAATGGTCAATATGGATGAAATTTTAACATTTAATCTTTTGACTGTAAATGACTGTTGGATGTGAATTATGACTTTGTCAACTAAAATAAGTGTGTTTAAAGTCATTTCTGTGCCTCAAAGGGGTCAAAATTGAAGCTTTTGAGTAATCAAAACTCTGTAAAAATGGCAATTTTGGTCACTGTGAGGGTTTAAAAAGTGGTTATTCAACATGAGGCACGATCCAATTGACATTTTGAATCATTTTTGGTACAGTCCAAAAAATCAATTTTCGGATGAAAAACGATGACTCCGGACATGCCAAACGATCCCAAAATGGTCAATATGGATGAAATTTTAACATTTAATCTTTTGACTGTAAATGACTGTTGGATGTGAATTATGACTTTGTCAACTAAAATAAGTGTGTTTAAAGTCATTTCCGTGCCTGAAATGGGTCAAAATTGAAGCTTTTGAGTAAGCAAAACTCTTTAAAATTGGCAATTTTGGTCACTGTGAGGGTTTAAAAAGTGGTTATTCAACATGAGGCACGATCCAATTGACATTTTGAATCATTTTTGGTACAGTCCAAAAAATCAATTTTCGGATGAAAAACGATGACTCCTGACATGTCGAATGATCCCAAAATGGTCAATATGGACGAAATTTTAACATTTATTCTTTTGACTGTAAATGACTGTTGGATGTGAATTATGACTTTGTCAACTAAAATAAGTGTGTTTAAAGTCATTTCCGTGCCTGAAATGGGTCAAAATTGAAGCTTTTGAGTAAGCAAAACTCTTTAAAATTGGCAATTTTGGTCACTGTGAGGGTTTAAAAAGTGGTTATTCAACATGAGGCACGATCCAATTGACATTTTGAATGATTTTTGGTAATGTCCAAAAACTCAATTTTCGGATGAAAAACGATGACTCCGGACATGTCGAACGATCCCAAAATGGTCAATATGGATGAAATTTTAACATTTAATCTTTTGACTGTAAATGACTGTTGGATGTGAATTATGACTTTGTCAACTAAAATAAGTGTGTTTAAAGTCATTTCTGTGCCTGAAACGGGTCAAAATTGAAGCTTTTGAGTAAGCAAAACTCTGTAAAAATGGCAATTTTGGTCACTCTGAGGGTTTAAAAAGTGGTCATTCAACATGAGGCACGATCCAATTGACATTTTGAATCATTTTTGGTACAGTCCAAAAAATCAATTTTCGGATGAAAAACGATGACTCCGGACATGTCGAACGATCCCAAAATGGTCAATATGGATGAAATTTTAACATTTAATCTTTTGACTGTAAATGACTGTTGGATGTGAATTATGACTTTGTCAACTAAAATAAGTGTGTTTAAAGTCATTTCTGTGCCTCAAAGGGGTCAAAATTGAAGCTTTTGAGTAATCAAAACTCTGTAAAAATGGCAATTTTGGTCACTGTGAGGGTTTAAAAAGTGGTTATTCAACATGAGGCACGATCCAATTGACATTTTGAATCATTTTTGGTACAGTCCAAAAAATCAATTTTCGGATGAAAAACGATGACTCCGGACATGCCAAACGATCCCAAAATGGTCAATATGGATGAAATTTTAACATTTAATCTTTTGACTGTAAATGACTGTTGGATGTGAATTATGACTTTGTCAACTAAAATAAGTGTGTTTAAAGTCATTTCTGTGCCTCAAAGGGGTCAAAATTGAAGCTTTTGAGTAATCAAAACTCTGTAAAAATGGCAATTTTGGTCACTGTGAGGGTTTAAAAAGTGGTTATTCAACATGAGGCACGATCCAATTGACATTTTGAATCATTTTTGGTACAGTCCAAAAAATCAATTTTCGGATGAAAAACGATGACTCCTGACATGTCGAATGATCCCAAAATGTCAATATGGATGAAATTTTAACATTTAATCTTTTGACTGTAAATGACTGTTGGATGTGAATTATGACTTTGTCAACTAAAATAAGTGTGTTTAAAGTCATTTCTGTGCCTGAAATGGGTCAAAATTGAAGCTTTTGAGTAAGCAAAACTCTGTAAAATTGGCAATTTTGGTCACTGTGAGGGTTTAAAAAGTGGTTATTCAACATGAGGCACGATCCAATTGACATTTTGAATAATTTTTGGTACAGTCCAAAAAATCAATTTTCGGATGAAAAACGATGACTCCGGACATGTCGAACGATCCCAAAATGGTCAATATGGATGAAATTTTAACATTTAATCTTTTGACTGTAAATGACTGTTGTATGTGAATTATGACTTTGTCAACTAAAATAAGTGTGTTTAAAGTCATTTCTGTGCCTCAAAGGGGTCAAAATTGAAGCTTTTGAGTAATCAAAACTCTGTAAAAATGGCAATTTTGGTCACTGTGAGGGTTTAAAAAGTGGTTATTCAACATGAGGCACGATCCAATTGACATTTTGAATCATTTCTGGTACAGTCCAAAAAATCAATTTTCGGATGAAAAACGATGACTCCGGACATGCCGAAAGATCCCAAAATGGTCAATATGGATGAAATTTTAACATTTAATCTTTTGACTGTAAATGACTGTTGGATGTGAATTATGACTTTGTCAACTAAAATAAGTGTGTTTAAAGTCATTTCTGTGCCTCAAAGGGGTCAAAATTGAAACTTTTGAGTAATCAAAACTCTGTAAAAATGGCAATTTTGGTCACTGTGAGGGTTTAAAAAGTGGTTATTCAACATGAGGCACGATCCAATTGACATTTTGAATCATTTTTGGTACAGTCCAAAAAATCAATTTTCGGATGAAAAACTATGACTCCTGACATGTCGAATGATCCCAAAATGGTCAATATGGACGAAATTTTAACATTTATTCTTTTGACTGTAAATGACTGTTGGATGTGAATTATGACTTTGTCAACTAAAATAAGTGTGTTTAAAGTCATTTCCGTGCCTGAAACGGGTCAAAATTGAAGCTTTTGAGTAAGCAAAACTCTGTAAAAATGGCAATTTTGGTCACTCTGAGGGTTTAAAAAGTGGTCATTCAACATGAGGCACGATCCAATTGACATTTTGAATCATTTTTGGTACAGTCCAAAAAAATCAATTTTCGGATGAAAAACGATGACTCCGGACATGTCGAACGATCCCAAAATGGTCAATATGGATGAAATTTTAACATTTAATCTTTTGACTGTAAATGACTGTTGGATGTGAATTATGACTTTGTCAACTAAAATAAGTGTGTTTAAAGTCATTTATGTGCCTCAAAGGGGTCAAAATTGAAGCTTTTGAGTAATCAAAACTCTGTAAAAATGGCAATTTTGGTCACTGTGAGGGTTTAAAAAGTGGTTATTCAACATGAGGCATGATCCAATTGACATTTTGAATCATTTTTGGTACAGTCCAAAAAATCAATTTTCGGATGAAAAACGATGACTCCGGGACATGCCAAACGATCCCAAAATGGTCAATATGGATGAAATTTTAACATTTAATCTTTTGACTGTAAATGACTGTTGGATGTGAATTATGACTTTGTCAACTAAAATAAGTGTGTTTAAAGTCATTTCTGTGCCTCAAAGGGGTCAAAATTGAAGCTTTTGAGTAATCAAAACTCTGTAAAAATGGCAATTTTGGTCACTGTGAGGGTTTAAAAAGTGGTTATTCAACATGAGGCACGATCCAATTGCCATTTTTAATCATTTTTGGTACAGTCCAAAAAATCAATTTTCGGATGAAAAACGATGACTCCGGACATGTCGAACGATCCCAAAATGGTCAATATGGATGAAATTTTAACATTTAATCTTTTGACTCTAAATGACTGTTGGATGTGAATTATGACTTTGTCAACTAAAATAAGTGTGTTTAAAGTCATTTCTGTTCCTCAAAGAGGTCAAAATTGAAGCTTTTGAGTAATCAAAACTCTGTAAAAATGGCAATTTTGGTCACTGTGAGGGTTTAAAAAGTGGTTATTCAACATGAGGCACGATCCAATTGACATTTTGAATGATTTTTGGTACAGTCTAAAAAATCAATTTTCGGATGAAAAACGATGACTCCGGACATGTCGAACGATCCCAAAATGGTCTATAATGATGAAATTTTAACATTTAATCTTTTGACTGTAAATGACTGTTGGATGTGAATTATGACTTTGTCAACTAAAATAAGTGTGTTTAAAGTCATTTCTGTGCCTCAAAGGGGTCAAAATTGAAGCTTTTGAGTAATCAAAACTCTGTAAAAATGGCAATTTTGGTCACTGTGAGGGTTTAAAAAGTGGTTATTCAACATGAGGCACGATCCAATTGCCATTTTTAATCATTTTTGGTACAGTCCAAAAAATCAATTTTCGGATGAAAAACGATGACTCCGGACATGCCGAACGATCCCAAAATGGTCAATATGGATGAAATTTTAACATTTAATCTTTTGACTGTAAATGACTGTTGGATGTGAATTATGACTTTGTCAACTAAAATAAGTGTGTTTAAAGTCATTTCTGTGCCTGAAATGGGTCAAAATTGAAGCTTTTGAGTAAGCAAAACTCTGTAAAATTGGCAATTTTGGTCACTGTGAGGGTTTAAAAAGTGGTTATTCAACATGAGGCACGATCCAATTGACATTTTGAATGATTTTTGGTACAGTCTAAAAAATCAATTTTCGGATGAAAAACGATGACTCCGGACATGTCGAACGATCCCAAAATGGTCAATATGGATGAAATTTTAACATTTAATCTTTTGACTGTAAATGACTGTTGGATGTGAATTATGACTTTGTCAACTAAAATAAGTGTGTTTAAAGTCATTTCTGTGCCTCAAAATTGAAGCTTTTGAGTAATCAAAACTCTGTAAAAATGGCAATTTTGGTCACTGTGAGGGTTTAAAAAGTGGTTATTCAACATGAGGCACGATCCAATTGACATTTTGAATCATTTTTGGTACAGTCCAAAAAATCAATTTTCGGATGAAAAACGATGACTCCGGACATGCCAAACGATCCCAAAATGGTCAATATGGATGAAATTTTAACATTTAATCCTTTGACTGTAAATGACTGTTGGATGTGAATTATGACTTTGTCAACTAAAATAAGTGTGTTTAAAGTCATTTCTGTGCCTCAAAGGGGTCAAAATTGAAGCTTTTGAGTAATCAAAACTCTGTAAAAATGGCAATTTTGGTCACTGTGAGGGTTTAAAAAGTGGTTATTCAACATGAGGCACGATCCAATTGACATTTTGAATCATTTCTGGTACAGTCCAAAAAATCAATTTTCGGATGAAAAACGATGACTCCGGACATGCCGAACGATCCCAAAATGGTCCATATGGATGAAATTTTAACATTTAATCTTTTGACTATAAATGACTGTTGGATGTGAATTATGACTTTGTCAACTAAAATAAGTGTGTTTAAAGTCATTTCTGTGTCTCAAAGGGGTCAAAATTGAAGCTTTTGAGTAATCAAAACTCTGTAAAAATGGCAATTTTGGTCACTCTGAGGGTTTAAAAAGTGGTTATTCAACATGAGGCACGATCCAATTGCCATTTTGAATCATTTTTGGTACAGTCCAAAAAATCAATTTTCGGATGAAAAACGATGACTCCGGACATGTCGAACGATCCCAAAATGGTCTATAATGATGAAATTTTAACATTTAATCTTTTGACTGTAAATGACTGTTGGATGTGAATTATGACTTTGTCAACTAAAATAAGTGTGTTTAAAGTCATTTCTGTGCCTCAAAGGGATCAAAATTGAAGCTTTTGAGTAATCAAAACTCTGTAAAAATGGCAATTTTGGTCACTGTGAGGGTTTAAAAAGTGGTTATTCAACATGAGGCACGATCCAATTGACATTTTGAATCATTTTTGGTACAGTCCAAAAAATCAATTTTCGGATGAAAAACGATGACTCCGGACATGCCAAACATTCCCAAAATGGTCAATATGGATGAAATTTTAACATTTAATCTTTTGACTGTAAATGACTGTTGGATGTGAATTATGACTTTGTCAACTCAAATAAGTGTGTTTAAAGTCATTTCTGTGCCTGAAACGGGTCAAAATTGAAGCTTTTGAGTAAGCAAAACTCTGTAAAAATGGCAATTTTGGTCACTCTGAGGGTTTAAAAAGTGGTAATTCAACATGAGGCACGATCCAATTGACATTTTGAATCATTTTTGGTACAGTCCAAAAAATCAATTTTCGGATGAAAAACGATGACTCCTGACATGTCGAATGATCCCAAAAAGGTCAATATGGACGAAATTTTAACATTTAATCTTTTGACTGTAAATGACTGTTGGGTGTGAATTATGACTTTGTCAACTAAAATAAGTGTGATTAAAGTCATTTCTGTGCCTGACATGGGTCAAAATTGAAGCTTTTGAGTAAGCAAAACTCTGTAAAATTGGCAATTTTGGTCACTGTGAGGGTTTAAAAAGTGGTTATTCAACATGAGGCACGATCAAATTGACATTTTGAATAATTTTTGGTACAGTCCAAAAAATCAATTTTCGGATGAAAAACGATGACTCCTGACATGTCGAACGATCCCAAAATGGTCAATATGGATGAAATTTTAACATTTAATCTTTTGACTGTAAATGACTGTTGGATGTGAATTATGACTTTGTCAAGTAAAATAAGTGTGTTTAAAGTCATTTCTGTGCCTCAAAGGGGTCAAAATTGAAGCTTTTGAGTAATCAAAACTCTGTAAAAATGGCAATTTTGGTCACTGTGAGGGTTTAAAAAGTGGTCATTCAACATGAGGCACGATCCAATTGACATTTTGAATCATTTTTGGTACAGTCCAAAAAATCAATTTTCGGATGAAAAACGATGACTCCGGACATGTCAAACGATCCCAAAATGGTCAATATGGATGAAATTTTAACATTTAATCTTTTGACTGAAATGACTGTTGGATGTGAATTATGACTTTGTCAACTAAAATAAGTGTGTTTAAAGTCATTTCTGTGCCTGAAATGGGTCAAAATTGAAGCTTTTGAGTAAGCAAAACTCTGTAAAATTGGCAATTTTGGTCACTGTGAGGGTTTAAAAAGTGGTTATTCAACATGAGGCACGATCCAATTGACATTTTGAATGATTTTTGGTACAGTCCAAAAAATCAATTTGCGGATGAAAAACGATGACTCCGGACATGTCGAACGATCCCAAAATGGTCAATATGGATGAAATTTTAACATTTAATCTTTTGACTGTAAATGACTGTTGTATGTGAATTATGACTTTGTCAACTAAAATAAGTGTGTTTAAAGTCATTTCTGTGCCTCAAAGGGGTCAAAATTGAAGCTTTTGAGTAATCAAAACTCTGTAAAAATGGCAATTTTGGTCACTGTGAGGGTTTAAAAAGTGGTTATTCAACATGAGGCACGATCCAATTGACATTTTGAATCATTTCTGGTACAGTCCAAAAAATCAATTTTCGGATGAAAAACGATGACTCCGGACATGCCGAACGATCCCAAAATGGTCAATATGGATGAAATTTTAACATTTAATCTTTTGACTGTAAATGACTGTTGGATGTGAATTATGACTTTGTCAACTAAAATAAGTGTGTTTAAAGTCATTTCTGTGCCTCAAAGGGGTCAAAATTGAAGCTTTTGAGTAATCAAAACTCTGTAAAAATGGCAATTTTGGTCACTGTGAGGGTTTAAAAAGTGGTTATTCAACATGAGGCACGATCCAATTGACATTTTGAATCATTTTTGGTACATTCCAAAAAATCAATTTTCGGATGAAAAACGATGACTCCTGACATGTCGAATGATCCCAAAATGGTCAATATGGACGAAATTTTTACATTTATTCTTTTGACTGTAAATGACTGTTGGATGTGAATTATGACTTTGTCAACTAAAATAAGTGTGTTTAAAGTCATTTCCGTGCCTGAAATGGGTCAAAATTGAAGCTTTTGAGTAAGCAAAACTCTTTAAAATTGGCAATTTTGGTCACTGTGAGGGTTTAAAAAGTGGTTATTCAACATGAGGCACGATCCAATTGACATTTTGAATGATTTTTGGTACTGTCCAAAAACTCAATTTTCGGATGAAAAACGATGACTCCGGAGATGTCGAACGATCCCAAAATGGTCAATATGGATGAAATTTTAACATTTAATCTTTTGACTGTAAATGACTGTTGGATGTGAATTATGACTTTGTCAACTAAAATAAGTGTGTTTAAAGTCATTTCTGTGCCTGAAACGGGTCAAAATTGAAGCTTTTGAGTAAGCAAAACTCTGTAAAAATGGCAATTTTGGTCACTCTGAGGGTTTAAAAAGTGGTCATTCAACATGAGGCACGATCCAATTGACATTTTGAATCATTTTTGGTACAGTCCAAAAAATCAATTTTCGGATGAAAAACGATGACTCCGGACATGTCGAACGATCCCAAAATGGTCAATATGGATGAAATTTTAACATTTAATCTTTTGACTGTAAATGACTGTTGGATGTGAAATATGACTTTGTCAACTAAAATAAGTGTGTTTAAAGTCATTTATGTGCCTCAAAGGGGTCAAAATTGAAGCTTTTGAGTAATCAAAACTCTGTAAAAATGGCAATTTTGGTCACTGTGAGGGTTTAAAAAGTGGTTATTCAACATGAGGCACGATCCAATTGACATTTTGAATCATTTTTGGTACAGTCCAAAAAATCAATTTTCGGATGAAAAACTATGACTCCTGACATGTCGAATGATCCCAAAATGATCAATATGGACGAAATTTTAACATTTAATCTTTTGACTGTAAATGACTGTTGGATGTGAATTATGACTTTGTCAACTAAAATAAGTGTGTTTAAAGTCATTTCCGTGCCTGAAATCGGTCAAAATTGAAGCTTTTGAGTAAGCAAAACTCTTTAAAATTGGCAATTTTGGTCACTGTGAGGGTTTAAAAAGTGGTTATTTAACATGAGGCACGATCCAATTGACATTTTGAATGATTTTTGGTACTGTCCAATTAATCAATTTTCGGATGAAAAACGATGACTCCGGACATGTCGAACGATCCCAAAATGGTCTATAATGATGAAATTTTAACATTTAATCTTTTGACTGTAAATGACTGTTGGAAGTGAATTATGACTTTGTCAACTAAAATAAGTGTGTTTAAAGTCATTTCTGTGCCTCAAAGGGGTCAAAATTGAAGCTTTTGAGTAATCAAAACTCTGTAAAAATGGCAATTTTGGTCACTATGAGGGTTTAAAAAGTGGTTATTCAACATGAGGCACGATCCAATTGACATTTTGAATCATTTTTGGTACAGTCCAAAAAATCAATTTTCGGATGAAAAACGATGACTCCGGACATGCCAAACGATCCCAAAATGGTCAATATGGATGAAATTTTAACATTTAATCTTTTGACTGTAAATGACTGTTGGATGTGAATTATGACTTTGTCAACTAAAATAAGTGTGTTTAAAGTCATTTCTGTGCCTCAAAGGGGTCAAAATTGAAGCTTTAGAATAATCAAAACTCTGTAAAAATGGCAATTTTGGTCACTGTGAGGGTTTAAAAAGTGGTTATTCAACATGAGGCACGATCCAATTGCCATTTTGAATCATTTTTGGTACAGTCCAAAAAATCAATTTTCGGATGAAAAACGATGACTCCGGACATGTCGAACGATCCCAAAATGGTCAATATGGATGAAATTTTAACATTTAATCTTTTGACTCTAAATGACTGTTGGATGTGAATTATGACTTTGTCAACTAAAATAAGTGTGTTTAAAGTCATTTCCGTGCCTGAAATGGGTCAAAATTGAAGCTTTTGAGTAAGCAAAACGCTGTAAAAATGGCAATTTTGGTCACTCTGAGGGTTTAAAAAGTGGTCATTCAACATGAGGCACGATCCAATTGACATTTTGAATGATTTTTGGTACAGTCCAAAAAATCAATTTTCGGATGAAAAATTATAACTCCGGACATGTCGAACGATCCCAAAATGGTCAATATGGATGAAATTTTAACATTTAATCTTTTGACTGTAAATGACTGTTGGATGTGAATTATGACTTTGTCAAATAAAATAAGTGTGTTTAAAGTCATTTCTGTGCCTCAAAGGGGTCAAAATTGAAGCTTTTGAGTAATCAAAACTCTGTAAAAATGGCAATTTTGGTCACTGTGAGGGTTTAAAAAGTGGTTATTCAACATGAGGCACGATCCAATTGACATTTTGAATCATTTCTGGTACAGTTCAAAAAATCAATTTTCGGATGAAAAACGATGACTCCGGACATGCCGAACGATCCCAAAATGGTCCATATGGATGAAATTTTAACATTTAATCTTTTGACTATAAATGACTGTTGGATGTGAATTATGACTTTGTCAACTAAAGTAAGTGTGATTAAAGTCATTTCTGTGCCTCAAAGGGGTCAAAATTGAAGCTTTTGAGTAATCAAAACTCTGTAAAAATGGCAATTTTGGTCACTGTGAGGGTTTAAAAAGTGGTTATTCAACATGAGGCACGATCCAATTGCCATTTTGAATCATTTTTGGTACAGTTCAAAAAATCAATTTTCGGATGAAAAACGATGACTCCGGACATGTCGAACGATCCCAAAATGGTCAATATGGATGAAATTTTAATATTTAATCTTTTGACTCTAAATGACTGTTGGATGTGAATTATGACTTTGTCAACTAAAATAAGTGTGTTTAAAGTCATTTCTGTGCCTCAAAGAGGTCAAAATTGAAGCTTTTGAGTAATCAAAACTCTGTAAAAATGGCAATTTTGGTCACTGTGAGGGTTTAAAAAGTGGTTATTCAACATGAGGCACGATCCAATTGACATTTTGAATCATTTTTGGTACAGTCCAAAAAATCAATTTTCGGATGAAAAACGATGACTCCGGACATGTCAAACGATCCCAAAATGGTCAATATGGATGAAATTTTAACATTTAATCTTTTGACTGTAAATGACTGTTGGATGTGAATTATGACTTTGTCAACTAAAATAAGTGTGTTTAAAGTCATTTCTGTGCCTGAAATGGGTCAAAATTGAAGCTTTTGAGTAAGCAAAACTCTGTAAAATTGGCAATTTTGGTCACTGTGAGGGTTTAAAAAGTGGTTATTCAACATGAGGCACGATCCAATTGCCATTTTGAATCAATTTTTGGTACAGTCCAAAAAATCAATTTTCGGATGAAAAACGATGACTCCGGACATGTCGAACGATCCCAAAATGGTCAATATGGATGAAATTTTGACATTTAATCTGTTGACTGTAAATGACTGTTGGATGTGAATTATGACTTTGTCAACTAAAATAAGTGTGTTTAAAGTCATTTCTGTGCCTCAAAGGGGTCAAAATTGAAGCTTTTGAGTAATCAAAACTCTGTAAAAATGGCAATTTTGGTCACTGTGAGGGTTTAAAAAGTGGTTATTCAACATGAGGCACGATCCAATTGACATTTTGAATCATTTTTGGTACAGTCCACAAAATCAATTTTCGGATGAAAAACGATGACTCCGGACATGCCGAACGATCCCAAAATGGTCAATATGGATGAAATTTTAACATTTAATCTTTTGACTGAAATGACTGTTGGATGTGAATTATGACTTTGTCAACTAAAATAAGTGTGTTTAAAGTCATTTCTGTGCCTGAAATGGGTCAAAATTGAAGCTTTTGAGTAAGCAAAACTCTGTAAAATTGGCAATTTTGGTCACTGTGAGGGTTTAAAAAGTGGTTATTCAACATGAGGCACGATCCAATTGACATTTTGAATGATTTTTGGTACAGTCCAAAAAATCAATTTTCGGATGAAAAACGATGACTCCGGACATGTCGAACGATCCCAAAATGGTCAATATGGATGAAATTTTAACATTTAATCTTTTGACTGTAAATGACTGTTGTATGTGAATTATGACTTTGTCAACTAAAATAAGTGTGTTTAAAGTCATTTCTGTGCCTCAAAGGGGTCAAAATTGAAGCTTTTGAGTAATCAAAACTCTGTAAAAATGGCAATTTTGGTCACTGTGAGGGTTTAAAAAGTGGTTATTCAACATGAGGCACGATCCAATTGACATTTTGAATCATTTCTGGTACAGTCCAAAAAATCAATTTTCGGATGAAAAACGATGACTCCGGACATGCCGAACGATCCCAAAATGGTCAATATGGAAGAAATTTTAACATTTAATCTTTTGACTGTAAATGACTGTTGGATGTGAATTATGACTTTGTCAACTACAATAAGTGTGTTTAAAGTCATTTCTGTGCCTCAAAGGGGTCAAAATTGAAGCTTTTGAGTAATCAAAACTCTGTAAAAATGGCAATTTTGGTCACTGTGAGGGTTTAAAAAGTGGTTATTCAACATGAGGCACGATCCAATTGACATTTTGAATCATTTTTGGTACAGTCCAAAAAATCAATTTTCGGATGAAAAACGATGACTCCTGACATGTCGAATGATCCCAAAATGGTCAATATGGACGAAATTTTTACATTTATTCTTTTGACTGTAAATGACTGTTGGATGTGAATTATGACTTTGTCAACTAAAATAAGTGTGTTTAAAGTCATTTCCGTGCCTGAAATGGGTCAAAATTGAAGCTTTTGAGTAAGCAAAACTCTTTAAAATTGGCAATTTTGGTCACTGTGAGGGTTTAAAAAGTGGTTATTCAACATGAGGCACGATCCAATTGACATTTTGAATGATTTTTGGTACTGTCCAAAAACTCAATTTTCGGATGAAAAACGATGACTCCGGAGATGTCGAACGATCCCAAAATGGTCAATATGGATGAAATTTTAACATTTAATCTTTTGACTGTAAATGACTGTTGGATGTGAATTATGACTTTGTCAACTAAAATAAGTGTGTTTAAAGTCATTTCTGTGCCTGAAACGGGTCAAAATTGAAGCTTTTGAGTAAGCAAAACTCTGTAAAAATGGCAATTTTGGTCACTCTGAGGGTTTAAAAAGTGGTCATTCAACATGAGGCACGATCCAATTGACATTTTGAATCATTTTTGGTACAGTCCAAAAAATCAATTTTCGGATGAAAAACGATGACTCCGGACATGTCGAACGATCCCAAAATGGTCAATATGGATGAAATTTTAACATTTAATCTTTTGACTGTAAATGACTGTTGGATGTGAAATATGACTTTGTCAACTAAAATAAGTGTGTTTAAAGTCATTTATGTGCCTCAAAGGGGTCAAAATTGAAGCTTTTGAGTAATCAAAACTCTGTAAAAATGGCAATTTTGGTCACTGTGAGGGTTTAAAAAGTGGTTATTCAACATGAGGCACGATCCAATTGACATTTTGAATCATTTTTGGTACAGTCCAAAAAATCAATTTTCGGATGAAAAACTATGACTCCTGACATGTCGAATGATCCCAAAATGATCAATATGGACGAAATTTTAACATTTAATCTTTTGACTGTAAATGACTGTTGGATGTGAATTATGACTTTGTCAACTAAAATAAGTGTGTTTAAAGTCATTTCCGTGCCTGAAATCGGTCAAAATTGAAGCTTTTGAGTAAGCAAAACTCTTTAAAATTGGCAATTTTGGTCACTGTGAGGGTTTAAAAAGTGGTTATTTAACATGAGGCACGATCCAATTGCCATTTTGAATGATTTTTGGTACTGTCCAATTAATCAATTTTCGGATGAAAAACGATGACTCCGGACATGTCGAACGATCCCAAAATGGTCTATAATGATGAAATTTTAACATTTAATCTTTTGACTGTAAATGACTGTTGGATGTGAATTATGACTTTGTCAACTAAAATAAGTGTGTTTAAAGTCATTTCTGTGCCTCAAAGGGATCAAAATTGAAGCTTTTGAGTAATCAAAACTCTGTAAAAATGGCAATTTTGGTCACTGTGAGGGTTTAAAAAGTGGTTATTCAACATGAGGCACGATCCAATTGACATTTTGAATCATTTTTGGTACAGTCCAAAAAATCAATTTTCGGATGAAAAACGATGACTCCGGACATGCCAAACATTCCCAAAATGGTCAATATGGATGAAATTTTAACATTTAATCTTTTGACTGTAAATGACTGTTGGATGTGAATTATGACTTTGTCAACTCAAATAAGTGTGTTTAAAGTCATTTCTGTGCCTGAAACGGGTCAAAATTGAAGCTTTTGAGTAAGCAAAACTCTGTAAAAATGGCAATTTTGGTCACTCTGAGGGTTTAAAAAGTGGTAATTCAACATGAGGCACGATCCAATTGACATTTTGAATCATTTTTGGTACAGTCCAAAAAATCAATTTTCGGATGAAAAACGATGACTCCGGACATGCCAAACGATCCCAAAATGGTCAATATGGATGAAATTTTAACATTTAATCTTTTGACTGTAAATGACTGTTGGATGTGAATTATGACTTTGTCAACTAAAGTAAGTGTGTTTAAAGTCATTTCTGTGCCTCAAAGGGGTCAAAATTGAAGCTTTTGAGTAATCAAAACTCTGTAAAAATGGCAATTTTGGTCACTGTGAGGGTTTAAAAAGTGGTTATTCAACATGAGGCACGATCCAATTGCCATTTTGAATCATTTTTGGTACAGTTCAAAAAATCAATTTTCGGATGAAAAACGATGACTCCGGACATGTCGAACGATCCCAAAATGGTCAATATGGATGAAATTTTAATATTTAATCTTTTGACTCTAAATGACTGTTGGATGTGAATTATGACTTTGTCAACTAAAATAAGTGTGTTTAAAGTCATTTCTGTGCCTCAAAGAGGTCAAAATTGAAGCTTTTGAGTAATCAAAACTCTGTAAAAATGGCAATTTTGGTCACTGTGAGGGTTTAAAAAGTGGTTATTCAACATGAGGCACGATCCAATTGACATTTTGAATCATTTTTGGTACAGTCCAAAAAATCAATTTTCGGATGAAAAACGATGACTCCGGACATGTCAAACGATCCCAAAATGGTCAATATGGATGAAATTTTAACATTTAATCTTTTGACTGTAAATGACTGTTGGATGTGAATTATGACTTTGTCAACTAAAATAAGTGTGTTTAAAGTCATTTCTGTGCCTGAAATGGGTCAAAATTGAAGCTTTTGAGTAAGCAAAACTCTGTAAAATTGGCAATTTTGGTCACTGTGCGGGTTTAAAAAGTGGTTATTCAACATGAGGCACGATCCAATTGCCATTTTGAATCAATTTTTGGTACAGTCCAAAAAATCAATTTTCGGATGAAAAACGATGACTCCGGACATGTCGAACGATCCCAAAATGGTCAATATGGATGAAATTTTGACATTTAATCTGTTGACTGTAAATGACTGTTGGATGTGAATTATGACTTTGTCAACTAAAATAAGTGTGTTTAAAGTCATTTCTGTGCCTCAAAGGGGTCAAAATTGAAGCTTTTGAGTAATCAAAACTCTGTAAAAATGGCAATTTTGGTCACTGTGAGGGTTTAAAAAGTGGTTATTCAACATGAGGCACGATCCAATTGACATTTTGAATCATTTTTGGTACAGTCCACAAAATCAATTTTCGGATGAAAAACGATGACTCCGGACATGCCGAACGATCCCAAAATGGTCAATATGGATGAAATTTTAACATTTAATCTTTTGACTGAAATGACTGTTGGATGTGAATTATGACTTTGTCAACTAAAATAAGTGTGTTTAAAGTCATTTCTGTGCCTGAAATGGGTCAAAATTGAAGCTTTTGAGTAAGCAAAACTCTGTAAAATTGGCAATTTTGGTCACTGTGAGGGTTTAAAAAGTGGTTATTCAACATGAGGCACGATCCAATTGACATTTTGAATGATTTTTGGTACAGTCCAAAAAATCAATTTTCGGATGAAAAACGATGACTCCGGACATGTCGAACGATCCCAAAATGGTCAATATGGATGAAATTTTAACATTTAATCTGTTGACTGTAAATGACTGTTGGATGTGAATTATGACTTTGTCAACTAAAATAAGTGTGTTTAAAGTCATTTCTGTGCCTCAAAGGGGTCAAAATTGAAGCTTTTGAGTAATCAAAACTCTGTAAAAATGGCAATTTTGGTCACTGTGAGGGTTTAAAAAGTGGTTATTCAACATGAGGCACGATCCAATTGACATTTTGAATCATTTTTGGTACAGTCCACAAAATCAATTTTCGGATGAAAAACGATGACTCCGGACATGCCGAACGATCCCAAAATGGTCAATATGGATGAAATTTTAACATTTAATCTTTTGACTGAAATGACTGTTGGATGTGAATTATGACTTTGTCAACTAAAATAAGTGTGTTTAAAGTCATTTCTGTGCCTGAAATGGGTCAAAATTGAAGCTTTTGAGTAAGCAAAACTCTGTAAAATTGGCAATTTTGGTCACTGTGAGGGTTTAAAAAGTGGTTATTCAACATGAGGCACGATCCAATTGACATTTTGAATGATTTTTGGTACAGTCCAAAAAATCAATTTTCGGATGAAAAACGATGACTCCGGACATGTCGAACGATCCCAAAATGGTCAATATGGATGAAATTTTAACATTTAATCTTTTGACTGTAAATGACTGTTGTATGTGAATTATGACTTTGTCAACTAAAATAAGTGTGTTTAAAGTCATTTCTGTGCCTCAAAGGGGTCAAAATTGAAGCTTTTGAGTAATCAAAACTCTGTAAAAATGGCAATTTTGGTCACTGTGAGGGTTTAAAAAGTGGTTATTCAACATGAGGCACGATCCAATTGACATTTTGAATCATTTCTGGTACAGTCCAAAAAATCAATTTTCGGATGAAAAACGATGACTCCGGACATGCCGAACGATCCCAAAATGGTCAATATGGATGAAATTTTAACATTTAATCTTTTGACTGTAAATGACTGTTGGATGTGAATTATGACTTTGTCAACTACAATAAGTGTGTTTAAAGTCATTTCTGTGCCTCAAAGGGGTCAAAATTGAAGCTTTTGAGTAATCAAAACTCTGTAAAAATGGCAATTTTGGTCACTGTGAGGGTTTAAAAAGTGGTTATTCAACATGAGGCACGATCCAATTGACATTTTGAATCATTTTTGGTACATTCCAAAAAATCAATTTTCGGATGAAAAACGATGACTCCTGACATGTCGAATGATCCCAAAATGGTCAATATGGACGAAATTTTTACATTTATTCTTTTGACTGTAAATGACTGTTGGATGTGAATTATGACTTTGTCAACTAAAATAAGTGTGTTTAAAGTCATTTCCGTGCCTGAAATGGGTCAAAATTGAAGCTTTTGAGTAAGCAAAACTCTTTAAAATTGGCAATTTTGGTCACTGTGAGGGTTTAAAAAGTGGTTATTCAACATGAGGCACGATCCAATTGACATTTTGAATGATTTTTGGTACTGTCCAAAAACTCAATTTTCGGATGAAAAACGATGACTCCGGAGATGTCGAACGATCCCAAAATGGTCAATATGGATGAAATTTTAACATTTAATCTTTTGACTGTAAATGACTGTTGGATGTGAATTATGACTTTGTCAACTAAAATAAGTGTGTTTAAAGTCATTTCTGTGCCTGAAACGGGTCAAAATTGAAGCTTTTGAGTAAGCAAAACTCTGTAAAAATGGCAATTTTGGTCACTCTGAGGGTTTAAAAAGTGGTCATTCCACATGAGGCACGATCCAATTGACATTTTGAATCATTTTTGGTACAGTCCAAAAAATCAATTTTCGGATGAAAAACGATGACTCCGGACATGTCGAACGATCCCAAAATGGTCAATATGGATGAAATTTTAACATTTAATCTTTTGACTGTAAATGACTGTTGGATGTGAAATATGACTTTGTCAACTAAAATAAGTGTGTTTAAAGTCATTTATGTGCCTCAAAGGGGTCAAAATTGAAGCTTTTGAGTAATCAAAACTCTGTAAAAATGGCAATTTTGGTCACTGTGAGGGTTTAAAAAGTGGTTATTCAACATGAGGCACGATCCAATTGACATTTTGAATCATTTTTGGTACAGTCCAAAAAATCAATTTTCGGATGAAAAACTATGACTCCTGACATGTCGAATGATCCCAAAATGATCAATATGGACGAAATTTTAACATTTAATCTTTTGACTGTAAATGACTGTTGGATGTGAATTATGACTTTGTCAACTAAAATAAGTGTGTTTAAAGTCATTTCCGTGCCTGAAATCGGTCAAAATTGAAGCTTTTGAGTAAGCAAAACTCTTTAAAATTGGCAATTTTGGTCACTGTGAGGGTTTAAAAAGTGGTTATTTAACATGAGGCACGATCCAATTGACATTTTGAATGATTTTTGGTACTGTCCAATTAATCAATTTTCGGATGAAAAACGATGACTCCGGACATGTCGAACGATCCCAAAATGGTCTATAATGATGAAATTTTAACATTTAATCTTTTGACTGTAAATGACTGTTGGAAGTGAATTATGACTTTGTCAACTAAAATAAGTGTGTTTAAAGTCATTTCTGTGCCTCAAAGGGGTCAAAATTGAAGCTTTTGAGTAATCAAAACTCTGTAAAAATGGCAATTTTGGTCACTGTGAGGGTTTAAAAAGTGGTTATTCAACATGAGGCACGATCCAATTGACATTTTGAATCATTTTTGGTACAGTCCAAAAAATCAATTTTCGGATGAAAAACGATGACTCCGGACATGCCAAACGATCCCAAAATGGTCAATATGGATGAAATTTTAACATTTAATCTTTTGACTGTAAATGACTGTTGGATGTGAATTATGACTTTGTCAACTAAAATAAGTGTGTTTAAAGTCATTTCTGTGCCTCAAAGGGGTCAAAATTGAAGCTTTTGAATAATCAAAACTCTGTAAAAATGGCAATTTTGGTCACTGTGAGGGTTTAAAAAGTGGTTATTCAACATGAGGCACGATCCAATTGCCATTTTGAATCATTTTTGGTACAGTCCAAAAAATCAATTTTCGGATGAAAAACGATGACTCCGGACATGTCGAACGATCCCAAAATGGTCAATATGGATGAAATTTTAACATTTAATCTTTTGACTCTAAATGACTGTTGGATGTGAATTATGACTTTGTCAACTAAAATAAGTGTGTTTAAAGTCATTTCCGTGCCTGAAATGGGTCAAAATTGAAGCTTTTGAGTAAGCAAAACGCTGTAAAAATGGCAATTTTGGTCACTCTGAGGGTTTAAAAAGTGGTCATTCAACATGAGGCACGATCCAATTGACATTTTGAATGATTTTTGGTACAGTCCAAAAAATCAATTTTCGGATGAAAAATTATAACTCCGGACATGTCGAACGATCCCAAAATGGTCAATATGGATGAAATTTTAACATTTAATCTTTTGACTGTAAATGACTGTTGGATGTGAATTATGACTTTGTCAACTAAAATAAGTGTGTTTAAAGTCATTTCTGTGCCTCAAAGGGGTCAAAATTGAAGCTTTTGAGTAATCAAAACTCTGTAAAAATGGCAATTTTGGTCACTGTGAGGGTTTAAAAAGTGGTTATTCAACATGAGGCACGATCCAATTGACATTTTGAATCATTTCTGGTACAGTTCAAAAAATCAATTTTCGGATGAAAAACGATGACTCCGGACATGCCGAACGATCCCAAAATGGTCCATATGGATGAAATTTTAACATTTAATCTTTTGACTATAAATGACTGTTGGATGTGAATTATGACTTTGTCAACTAAAGTAAGTGTGATTAAAGTCATTTCTGTGCCTCAAAGGGGTCAAAATTGAAGCTTTTGAGTAATCAAAACTCTGTAAAAATGGCAATTTTGGTCACTGTGAGGGTTTAAAAAGTGGTTATTCAACATGAGGCACGATCCAATTGCCATTTTGAATCATTTTTGGTACAGTTCAAAAAATCAATTTTCGGATGAAAAACGATGACTCCGGACATGTCGAACGATCCCAAAATGGTCAATATGGATGAAATTTTAATATTTAATCTTTTGACTCTAAATGACTGTTGGATGTGAATTATGACTTTGTCAACTAAAATAAGTGTGTTTAAAGTCATTTCTGTGCCTCAAAGAGGTCAAAATTGAAGCTTTTGAGTAATCAAAACTCTGTAAAAATGGCAATTTTGGTCACTGTGAGGGTTTAAAAAGTGGTTATTCAACATGAGGCACGATCCAATTGACATTTTGAATCATTTTTGGTACAGTCCAAAAAATCAATTTTCGGATGAAAAACGATGACTCCGGACATGTCAAACGATCCCAAAATGGTCAATATGGATGAAATTTTAACATTTAATCTTTTGACTGTAAATGACTGTTGGATGTGAATTATGACTTTGTCAACTAAAATAAGTGTGTTTAAAGTCATTTCTGTGCCTGAAATGGGTCAAAATTGAAGCTTTTGAGTAAGCAAAACTCTGTAAAATTGGCAATTTTGGTCACTGTGAGGGTTTAAAAAGTGGTTATTCAACATGAGGCACGATCCAATTGCCATTTTGAATCAATTTTTGGTACAGTCCAAAAAATCAATTTTCGGATGAAAAACGATGACTCCGGACATGTCGAACGATCCCAAAATGGTCAATATGGATGAAATTTTGACATTTAATCTGTTGACTGTAAATGACTGTTGGATGTGAATTATGACTTTGTCAACTAAAATAAGTGTGTTTAAAGTCATTTCTGTGCCTCAAAGGGGTCAAAATTGAAGCTTTTGAGTAATCAAAACTCTGTAAAAATGGCAATTTTGGTCACTGTGAGGGTTTAAAAAGTGGTTATTCAACATGAGGCACGATCCAATTGACATTTTGAATCATTTTTGGTACAGTCCACAAAATCAATTTTCGGATGAAAAACGATGACTCCGGACATGCCGAACGATCCCAAAATGGTCAATATGGATGAAATTTTAACATTTAATCTTTTGACTGAAATGACTGTTGGATGTGAATTATGACTTTGTCAACTAAAATAAGTGTGTTTAAAGTCATTTCTGTGCCTGAAATGGGTCAAAATTGAAGCTTTTGAGTAAGCAAAACTCTGTAAAATTGGCAATTTTGGTCACTGTGAGGGTTTAAAAAGTGGTTATTCAACATGAGGCACGATCCAATTGACATTTTGAATGATTTTTGGTACAGTCCAAAAAATCAATTTTCGGATGAAAAACGATGACTCCGGACATGTCGAACGATCCCAAAATGGTCAATATGGATGAAATTTTAACATTTAATCTGTTGACTGTAAATGACTGTTGGATGTGAATTATGACTTTGTCAACTAAAATAAGTGTGTTTAAAGTCATTTCTGTGCCTCAAAGGGGTCAAAATTGAAGCTTTTGAGTAATCAAAACTCTGTAAAAATGGCAATTTTGGTCACTGTGAGGGTTTAAAAAGTGGTTATTCAACATGAGGCACGATCCAATTGACATTTTGAATCATTTTTGGTACAGTCCACAAAATCAATTTTCGGATGAAAAACGATGACTCCGGACATGCCGAACGATCCCAAAATGGTCAATATGGATGAAATTTTAACATTTAATCTTTTGACTGAAATGACTGTTGGATGTGAATTATGACTTTGTCAACTAAAATAAGTGTGTTTAAAGTCATTTCTGTGCCTGAAATGGGTCAAAATTGAAGCTTTTGAGTAAGCAAAACTCTGTAAAATTGGCAATTTTGGTCACTGTGAGGGTTTAAAAAGTGGTTATTCAACATGAGGCACGATCCAATTGACATTTTGAATGATTTTTGGTACAGTCCAAAAAATCAATTTTCGGATGAAAAACGATGACTCCGGACATGTCGAACGATCCCAAAATGGTCAATATGGATGAAATTTTAACATTTAATCTTTTGACTGTAAATGACTGTTGTATGTGAATTATGACTTTGTCAACTAAAATAAGTGTGTTTAAAGTCATTTCTGTGCCTCAAAGGGGTCAAAATTGAAGCTTTTGAGTAATCAAAACTCTGTAAAAATGGCAATTTTGGTCACTGTGAGGGTTTAAAAAGTGGTTATTCAACATGAGGCACGATCCAATTGACATTTTGAATCATTTCTGGTACAGTCCAAAAAATCAATTTTCGGATGAAAAACGATGACTCCGGACATGCCGAACGATCCCAAAATGGTCAATATGGATGAAATTTTAACATTTAATCTTTTGACTGTAAATGACTGTTGGATGTGAATTATGACTTTGTCAACTACAATAAGTGTGTTTAAAGTCATTTCTGTGCCTCAAAGGGGTCAAAATTGAAGCTTTTGAGTAATCAAAACTCTGTAAAAATGGCAATTTTGGTCACTGTGAGGGTTTAAAAAGTGGTTATTCAACATGAGGCACGATCCAATTGACATTTTGAATCATTTTTGGTACATTCCAAAAAATCAATTTTCGGATGAAAAACGATGACTCCTGACATGTCGAATGATCCCAAAATGGTCAATATGGACGAAATTTTTACATTTATTCTTTTGACTGTAAATGACTGTTGGATGTGAATTATGACTTTGTCAACTAAAATAAGTGTGTTTAAAGTCATTTCCGTGCCTGAAATGGGTCAAAATTGAAGCTTTTGAGTAAGCAAAACTCTTTAAAATTGGCAATTTTGGTCACTGTGAGGGTTTAAAAAGTGGTTATTCAACATGAGGCACGATCCAATTGACATTTTGAATGATTTTTGGTACTGTCCAAAAACTCAATTTTCGGATGAAAAACGATGACTCCGGAGATGTCGAACGATCCCAAAATGGTCAATATGGATGAAATTTTAACATTTAATCTTTTGACTGTAAATGACTGTTGGATGTGAATTATGACTTTGTCAACTAAAATAAGTGTGTTTAAAGTCATTTCTGTGCCTGAAACGGGTCAAAATTGAAGCTTTTGAGTAAGCAAAACTCTGTAAAAATGGCAATTTTGGTCACTCTGAGGGTTTAAAAAGTGGTCATTCAACATGAGGCACGATCCAATTGACATTTTGAATCATTTTTGGTACAGTCCAAAAAATCAATTTTCGGATGAAAAACGATGACTCCGGACATGTCGAACGATCCCAAAATGGTCAATATGGATGAAATTTTAACATTTAATCTTTTGACTGTAAATGACTGTTGGATGTGAAATATGACTTTGTCAACTAAAATAAGTGTGTTTAAAGTCATTTATGTGCCTCAAAGGGGTCAAAATTGAAGCTTTTGAGTAATCAAAACTCTGTAAAAATGGCAATTTTGGTCACTGTGAGGGTTTAAAAAGTGGTTATTCAACATGAGGCACGATCCAATTGACATTTTGAATCATTTTTGGTACAGTCCAAAAAATCAATTTTCGGATGAAAAACTATGACTCCTGACATGTCGAATGATCCCAAAATGATCAATATGGACGAAATTTTAACATTTAATCTTTTGACTGTAAATGACTGTTGGATGTGAATTATGACTTTGTCAACTAAAATAAGTGTGTTTAAAGTCATTTCCGTGCCTGAAATCGGTCAAAATTGAAGCTTTTGAGTAAGCAAAACTCTTTAAAATTGGCAATTTTGGTCACTGTGAGGGTTTAAAAAGTGGTTATTTAACATGAGGCACGATCCAATTGACATTTTGAATGATTTTTGGTACTGTCCAATTAATCAATTTTCGGATGAAAAACGATGACTCCGGACATGTCGAACGATCCCAAAATGGTCTATAATGATGAAATTTTAACATTTAATCTTTTGACTGTAAATGACTGTTGGAAGTGAATTATGACTTTGTCAACTAAAATAAGTGTGTTTAAAGTCATTTCTGTGCCTCAAAGGGGTCAAAATTGAAGCTTTTGAGTAATCAAAACTCTGTAAAAATGGCAATTTTGGTCACTGTGAGGGTTTAAAAAGTGGTTATTCAACATGAGGCACGATCCAATTGACATTTTGAATCATTTTTGGTACAGTCCAAAAAATCAATTTTCGGATGAAAAACGATGACTCCGGACATGCCAAACGATCCCAAAATGGTCAATATGGATGAAATTTTAACATTTAATCTTTTGACTGTAAATGACTGTTGGATGTGAATTATGACTTTGTCAACTAAAATAAGTGTGTTTAAAGTCATTTCTGTGCCTCAAAGGGGTCAAAATTGAAGCTTTTGAATAATCAAAACTCTGTAAAAATGGCAATTTTGGTCACTGTGAGGGTTTAAAAAGTGGTTATTCAACATGAGGCACGATCCAATTGCCATTTTGAATCATTTTTGGTACAGTCCAAAAAATCAATTTTCGGATGAAAAACGATGACTCCGGACATGTCGAACGATCCCAAAATGGTCAATATGGATGAAATTTTAACATTTAATCTTTTGACTCTAAATGACTGTTGGATGTGAATTATGACTTTGTCAACTAAAATAAGTGTGTTTAAAGTCATTTCCGTGCCTGAAATGGGTCAAAATTGAAGCTTTTGAGTAAGCAAAACGCTGTAAAAATGGCAATTTTGGTCACTCTGAGGGTTTAAAAAGTGGTCATTCAACATGAGGCACGATCCAATTGACATTTTGAATGATTTTTGGTACAGTCCAAAAAATCAATTTTCGGATGAAAAATTATAACTCCGGACATGTCGAACGATCCCAAAATGGTCAATATGGATGAAATTTTAACATTTAATCTTTTGACTGTAAATGACTGTTGGATGTGAATTATGACTTTGTCAACTAAAATAAGTGTGTTTAAAGTCATTTCTGTGCCTCAAAGGGGTCAAAATTGAAGCTTTTGAGTAATCAAAACTCTGTAAAAATGGCAATTTTGGTCACTGTGAGGGTTTAAAAAGTGGTTATTCAACATGAGGCACGATCCAATTGACATTTTGAATCATTTCTGGTACAGTTCAAAAAATCAATTTTCGGATGAAAAACGATGACTCCGGACATGCCGAACGATCCCAAAATGGTCCATATGGATGAAATTTTAACATTTAATCTTTTGACTATAAATGACTGTTGGATGTGAATTATGACTTTGTCAACTAAAGTAAGTGTGATTAAAGTCATTTCTGTGCCTCAAAGGGGTCAAAATTGAAGCTTTTGAGTAATCAAAACTCTGTAAAAATGGCAATTTTGGTCACTGTGAGGGTTTAAAAAGTGGTTATTCAACATGAGGCACGATCCAATTGCCATTTTGAATCATTTTTGGTACAGTTCAAAAAATCAATTTTCGGATGAAAAACGATGACTCCGGACATGTCGAACGATCCCAAAATGGTCAATATGGATGAAATTTTAATATTTAATCTTTTGACTCTAAATGACTGTTGGATGTGAATTATGACTTTGTCAACTAAAATAAGTGTGTTTAAAGTCATTTCTGTGCCTCAAAGAGGTCAAAATTGAAGCTTTTGAGTAATCAAAACTCTGTAAAAATGGCAATTTTGGTCACTGTGAGGGTTTAAAAAGTGGTTATTCAACATGAGGCACGATCCAATTGACATTTTGAATCATTTTTGGTACAGTCCAAAAAATCAATTTTCGGATGAAAAACGATGACTCCGGACATGTCAAACGATCCCAAAATGGTCAATATGGATGAAATTTTAACATTTAATCTTTTGACTGTAAATGACTGTTGGATGTGAATTATGACTTTGTCAACTAAAATAAGTGTGTTTAAAGTCATTTCTGTGCCTGAAATGGGTCAAAATTGAAGCTTTTGAGTAAGCAAAACTCTGTAAAATTGGCAATTTTGGTCACTGTGAGGGTTTAAAAAGTGGTTATTCAACATGAGGCACGATCCAATTGCCATTTTGAATCAATTTTTGGTACAGTCCAAAAAATCAATTTTCGGATGAAAAACGATGACTCCGGACATGTCGAACGATCCCAAAATGGTCAATATGGATGAAATTTTGACATTTAATCTGTTGACTGTAAATGACTGTTGGATGTGAATTATGACTTTGTCAACTAAAATAAGTGTGTTTAAAGTCATTTCTGTGCCTCAAAGGGGTCAAAATTGAAGCTTTTGAGTAATCAAAACTCTGTAAAAATGGCAATTTTGGTCACTGTGAGGGTTTAAAAAGTGGTTATTCAACATGAGGCACGATCCAATTGACATTTTGAATCATTTTTGGTACAGTCCACAAAATCAATTTTCGGATGAAAAACGATGACTCCGGACATGCCGAACGATCCCAAAATGGTCAATATGGATGAAATTTTAACATTTAATCTTTTGACTGAAATGACTGTTGGATGTGAATTATGACTTTGTCAACTAAAATAAGTGTGTTTAAAGTCATTTCTGTGCCTGAAATGGGTCAAAATTGAAGCTTTTGAGTAAGCAAAACTCTGTAAAATTGGCAATTTTGGTCACTGTGAGGGTTTAAAAAGTGGTTATTCAACATGAGGCACGATCCAATTGACATTTTGAATGATTTTTGGTACAGTCCAAAAAATCAATTTTCGGATGAAAAACGATGACTCCGGACATGTCGAACGATCCCAAAATGGTCAATATGGATGAAATTTTAACATTTAATCTGTTGACTGTAAATGACTGTTGGATGTGAATTATGACTTTGTCAACTAAAATAAGTGTGTTTAAAGTCATTTCTGTGCCTCAAAGGGGTCAAAATTGAAGCTTTTGAGTAATCAAAACTCTGTAAAAATGGCAATTTTGGTCACTGTGAGGGTTTAAAAAGTGGTTATTCAACATGAGGCACGATCCAATTGACATTTTGAATCATTTTTGGTACAGTCCACAAAATCAATTTTCGGATGAAAAACGATGACTCCGGACATGCCGAACGATCCCAAAATGGTCAATATGGATGAAATTTTAACATTTAATCTTTTGACTGAAATGACTGTTGGATGTGAATTATGACTTTGTCAACTAAAATAAGTGTGTTTAAAGTCATTTCTGTGCCTGAAATGGGTCAAAATTGAAGCTTTTGAGTAAGCAAAACTCTGTAAAATTGGCAATTTTGGTCACTGTGAGGGTTTAAAAAGTGGTTATTCAACATGAGGCACGATCCAATTGACATTTTGAATGATTTTTGGTACAGTCCAAAAAATCAATTTTCGGATGAAAAACGATGACTCCGGACATGTCGAACGATCCCAAAATGGTCAATATGGATGAAATTTTAACATTTAATCTTTTGACTGTAAATGACTGTTGTATGTGAATTATGACTTTGTCAACTAAAATAAGTGTGTTTAAAGTCATTTCTGTGCCTCAAAGGGGTCAAAATTGAAGCTTTTGAGTAATCAAAACTCTGTAAAAATGGCAATTTTGGTCACTGTGAGGGTTTAAAAAGTGGTTATTCAACATGAGGCACGATCCAATTGACATTTTGAATCATTTCTGGTACAGTCCAAAAAATCAATTTTCGGATGAAAAACGATGACTCCGGACATGCCGAACGATCCCAAAATGGTCAATATGGATGAAATTTTAACATTTAATCTTTTGACTGTAAATGACTGTTGGATGTGAATTATGACTTTGTCAACTACAATAAGTGTGTTTAAAGTCATTTCTGTGCCTCAAAGGGGTCAAAATTGAAGCTTTTGAGTAATCAAAACTCTGTAAAAATGGCAATTTTGGTCACTGTGAGGGTTTAAAAAGTGGTTATTCAACATGAGGCACGATCCAATTGACATTTTGAATCATTTTTGGTACATTCCAAAAAATCAATTTTCGGATGAAAAACGATGACTCCTGACATGTCGAATGATCCCAAAATGGTCAATATGGACGAAATTTTTACATTTATTCTTTTGACTGTAAATGACTGTTGGATGTGAATTATGACTTTGTCAACTAAAATAAGTGTGTTTAAAGTCATTTCCGTGCCTGAAATGGGTCAAAATTGAAGCTTTTGAGTAAGCAAAACTCTTTAAAATTGGCAATTTTGGTCACTGTGAGGGTTTAAAAAGTGGTTATTCAACATGAGGCACGATCCAATTGACATTTTGAATGATTTTTGGTACTGTCCAAAAACTCAATTTTCGGATGAAAAACGATGACTCCGGAGATGTCGAACGATCCCAAAATGGTCAATATGGATGAAATTTTAACATTTAATCTTTTGACTGTAAATGACTGTTGGATGTGAATTATGACTTTGTCAACTAAAATAAGTGTGTTTAAAGTCATTTCTGTGCCTGAAACGGGTCAAAATTGAAGCTTTTGAGTAAGCAAAACTCTGTAAAAATGGCAATTTTGGTCACTCTGAGGGTTTAAAAAGTGGTCATTCAACATGAGGCACGATCCAATTGACATTTTGAATCATTTTTGGTACAGTCCAAAAAATCAATTTTCGGATGAAAAACGATGACTCCGGACATGTCGAACGATCCCAAAATGGTCAATATGGATGAAATTTTAACATTTAATCTTTTGACTGTAAATGACTGTTGGATGTGAAATATGACTTTGTCAACTAAAATAAGTGTGTTTAAAGTCATTTATGTGCCTCAAAGGGGTCAAAATTGAAGCTTTTGAGTAATCAAAACTCTGTAAAAATGGCAATTTTGGTCACTGTGAGGGTTTAAAAAGTGGTTATTCAACATGAGGCACGATCCAATTGACATTTTGAATCATTTTTGGTACAGTCCAAAAAATCAATTTTCGGATGAAAAACTATGACTCCTGACATGTCGAATGATCCCAAAATGATCAATATGGACGAAATTTTAACATTTAATCTTTTGACTGTAAATGACTGTTGGATGTGAATTATGACTTTGTCAACTAAAATAAGTGTGTTTAAAGTCATTTCCGTGCCTGAAATCGGTCAAAATTGAAGCTTTTGAGTAAGCAAAACTCTTTAAAATTGGCAATTTTGGTCACTGTGAGGGTTTAAAAAGTGGTTATTTAACATGAGGCACGATCCAATTGACATTTTGAATGATTTTTGGTACTGTCCAATTAATCAATTTTCGGATGAAAAACGATGACTCCGGACATGTCGAACGATCCCAAAATGGTCTATAATGATGAAATTTTAACATTTAATCTTTTGACTGTAAATGACTGTTGGAAGTGAATTATGACTTTGTCAACTAAAATAAGTGTGTTTAAAGTCATTTCTGTGCCTCAAAGGGGTCAAAATTGAAGCTTTTGAGTAATCAAAACTCTGTAAAAATGGCAATTTTGGTCACTGTGAGGGTTTAAAAAGTGGTTATTCAACATGAGGCACGATCCAATTGACATTTTGAATCATTTTTGGTACAGTCCAAAAAATCAATTTTCGGATGAAAAACGATGACTCCGGACATGCCAAACGATCCCAAAATGGTCAATATGGATGAAATTTTAACATTTAATCTTTTGACTGTAAATGACTGTTGGATGTGAATTATGACTTTGTCAACTAAAATAAGTGTGTTTAAAGTCATTTCTGTGCCTCAAAGGGGTCAAAATTGAAGCTTTTGAATAATCAAAACTCTGTAAAAATGGCAATTTTGGTCACTGTGAGGGTTTAAAAAGTGGTTATTCAACATGAGGCACGATCCAATTGCCATTTTGAATCATTTTTGGTACAGTCCAAAAAATCAATTTTCGGATGAAAAACGATGACTCCGGACATGTCGAACGATCCCAAAATGGTCAATATGGATGAAATTTTAACATTTAATCTTTTGACTCTAAATGACTGTTGGATGTGAATTATGACTTTGTCAACTAAAATAAGTGTGTTTAAAGTCATTTCCGTGCCTGAAATGGGTCAAAATTGAAGCTTTTGAGTAAGCAAAACGCTGTAAAAATGGCAATTTTGGTCACTCTGAGGGTTTAAAAAGTGGTCATTCAACATGAGGCACGATCCAATTGACATTTTGAATGATTTTTGGTACAGTCCAAAAAATCAATTTTCGGATGAAAAATTATAACTCCGGACATGTCGAACGATCCCAAAATGGTCAATATGGATGAAATTTTAACATTTAATCTTTTGACTGTAAATGACTGTTGGATGTGAATTATGACTTTGTCAACTAAAATAAGTGTGTTTAAAGTCATTTCTGTGCCTCAAAGGGGTCAAAATTGAAGCTTTTGAGTAATCAAAACTCTGTAAAAATGGCAATTTTGGTCACTGTGAGGGTTTAAAAAGTGGTTATTCAACATGAGGCACGATCCAATTGACATTTTGAATCATTTCTGGTACAGTTCAAAAAATCAATTTTCGGATGAAAAACGATGACTCCGGACATGCCGAACGATCCCAAAATGGTCCATATGGATGAAATTTTAACATTTAATCTTTTGACTATAAATGACTGTTGGATGTGAATTATGACTTTGTCAACTAAAGTAAGTGTGATTAAAGTCATTTCTGTGCCTCAAAGGGGTCAAAATTGAAGCTTTTGAGTAATCAAAACTCTGTAAAAATGGCAATTTTGGTCACTGTGAGGGTTTAAAAAGTGGTTATTCAACATGAGGCACGATCCAATTGCCATTTTGAATCATTTTTGGTACAGTTCAAAAAATCAATTTTCGGATGAAAAACGATGACTCCGGACATGTCGAACGATCCCAAAATGGTCAATATGGATGAAATTTTAATATTTAATCTTTTGACTCTAAATGACTGTTGGATGTGAATTATGACTTTGTCAACTAAAATAAGTGTGTTTAAAGTCATTTCTGTGCCTCAAAGAGGTCAAAATTGAAGCTTTTGAGTAATCAAAACTCTGTAAAAATGGCAATTTTGGTCACTGTGAGGGTTTAAAAAGTGGTTATTCAACATGAGGCACGATCCAATTGACATTTTGAATCATTTTTGGTACAGTCCAAAAAATCAATTTTCGGATGAAAAACGATGACTCCGGACATGTCAAACGATCCCAAAATGGTCAATATGGATGAAATTTTAACATTTAATCTTTTGACTGTAAATGACTGTTGGATGTGAATTATGACTTTGTCAACTAAAATAAGTATGTTTAAAGTCATTTCTGTGCCTGAAATGGGTCAAAATTGAAGCTTTTGAGTAAGCAAAACTCTGTAAAATTGGCAATTTTGGTCACTGTGAGGGTTTAAAAAGTGGTTATTCAACATGAGGCACGATCCAATTGCCATTTTGAATCAATTTTTGGTACAGTCCAAAAAATCAATTTTCGGATGAAAAACGATGACTCCGGACATGTCGAACGATCCCAAAATGGTCAATATGGATGAAATTTTGACATTTAATCTGTTGACTGTAAATGACTGTTGGATGTGAATTATGACTTTGTCAACTAAAATAAGTGTGTTTAAAGTCATTTCTGTGCCTCAAAGGGGTCAAAATTGAAGCTTTTGAGTAATCAAAACTCTGTAAAAATGGCAATTTTGGTCACTGTGAGGGTTTAAAAAGTGGTTATTCAACATGAGGCACGATCCAATTGACATTTTGAATCATTTTTGGTACAGTCCACAAAATCAATTTTCGGATGAAAAACGATGACTCCGGACATGCCGAACGATCCCAAAATGGTCAATATGGATGAAATTTTAACATTTAATCTTTTGACTGAAATGACTGTTGGATGTGAATTATGACTTTGTCAACTAAAATAAGTGTGTTTAAAGTCATTTCTGTGCCTGAAATGGGTCAAAATTGAAGCTTTTGAGTAAGCAAAACTCTGTAAAATTGGCAATTTTGGTCACTGTGAGGGTTTAAAAAGTGGTTATTCAACATGAGGCACGATCCAATTGACATTTTGAATGATTTTTGGTACAGTCCAAAAAATCAATTTTCGGATGAAAAACGATGACTCCGGACATGTCGAACGATCCCAAAATGGTCAATATGGATGAAATTTTAACATTTAATCTGTTGACTGTAAATGACTGTTGGATGTGAATTATGACTTTGTCAACTAAAATAAGTGTGTTTAAAGTCATTTCTGTGCCTCAAAGGGGTCAAAATTGAAGCTTTTGAGTAATCAAAACTCTGTAAAAATGGCAATTTTGGTCACTGTGAGGGTTTAAAAAGTGGTTATTCAACATGAGGCACGATCCAATTGACATTTTGAATCATTTTTGGTACAGTCCACAAAATCAATTTTCGGATGAAAAACGATGACTCCGGACATGCCGAACGATCCCAAAATGGTCAATATGGATGAAATTTTAACATTTAATCTTTTGACTGAAATGACTGTTGGATGTGAATTATGACTTTGTCAACTAAAATAAGTGTGTTTAAAGTCATTTCTGTGCCTGAAATGGGTCAAAATTGAAGCTTTTGAGTAAGCAAAACTCTGTAAAATTGGCAATTTTGGTCACTGTGAGGGTTTAAAAAGTGGTTATTCAACATGAGGCACGATCCAATTGACATTTTGAATGATTTTTGGTACAGTCCAAAAAATCAATTTTCGGATGAAAAACGATGACTCCGGACATGTCGAACGATCCCAAAATGGTCAATATGGATGAAATTTTAACATTTAATCTTTTGACTGTAAATGACTGTTGTATGTGAATTATGACTTTGTCAACTAAAATAAGTGTGTTTAAAGTCATTTCTGTGCCTCAAAGGGGTCAAAATTGAAGCTTTTGAGTAATCAAAACTCTGTAAAAATGGCAATTTTGGTCACTGTGAGGGTTTAAAAAGTGGTTATTCAACATGAGGCACGATCCAATTGACATTTTGAATCATTTCTGGTACAGTCCAAAAAATCAATTTTCGGATGAAAAACGATGACTCCGGACATGCCGAACGATCCCAAAATGGTCAATATGGATGAAATTTTAACATTTAATCTTTTGACTGTAAATGACTGTTGGATGTGAATTATGACTTTGTCAACTACAATAAGTGTGTTTAAAGTCATTTCTGTGCCTCAAAGGGGTCAAAATTGAAGCTTTTGAGTAATCAAAACTCTGTAAAAATGGCAATTTTGGTCACTGTGAGGGTTTAAAAAGTGGTTATTCAACATGAGGCACGATCCAATTGACATTTTGAATCATTTTTGGTACATTCCAAAAAATCAATTTTCGGATGAAAAACGATGACTCCTGACATGTCGAATGATCCCAAAATGGTCAATATGGACGAAATTTTTACATTTATTCTTTTGACTGTAAATGACTGTTGGATGTGAATTATGACTTTGTCAACTAAAATAAGTGTGTTTAAAGTCATTTCCGTGCCTGAAATGGGTCAAAATTGAAGCTTTTGAGTAAGCAAAACTCTTTAAAATTGGCAATTTTGGTCACTGTGAGGGTTTAAAAAGTGGTTATTCAACATGAGGCACGATCCAATTGACATTTTGAATGATTTTTGGTACTGTCCAAAAACTCAATTTTCGGATGAAAAACGATGACTCCGGAGATGTCGAACGATCCCAAAATGGTCAATATGGATGAAATTCTAACATTTAATCTTTTGACTGTAAATGACTGTTGGATGTGAATTATGACTTTGTCAACTAAAATAAGTGTGTTTAAAGTCATTTCTGTGCCTGAAACGGGTCAAAATTGAAGCTTTTGAGTAAGCAAAACTCTGTAAAAATGGCAATTTTGGTCACTCTGAGGGTTTAAAAAGTGGTCATTCAACATGAGGCACGATCCAATTGACATTTTGAATCATTTTTGGTACAGTCCAAAAAATCAATTTTCGGATGAAAAACGATGACTCCGGACATGTCGAACGATCCCAAAATGGTCAATATGGATGAAATTTTAACATTTAATCTTTTGACTGTAAATGACTGTTGGATGTGAAATATGACTTTGTCAACTAAAATAAGTGTGTTTAAAGTCATTTATGTGCCTCAAAGGGGTCAAAATTGAAGCTTTTGAGTAATCAAAACTCTGTAAAAATGGCAATTTTGGTCACTGTGAGGGTTTAAAAAGTGGTTATTCAACATGAGGCACGATCCAATTGACATTTTGAATCATTTTTGGTACAGTCCAAAAAATCAATTTTCGGATGAAAAACTATGACTCCTGACATGTCGAATGATCCCAAAATGATCAATATGGACGAAATTTTAACATTTAATCTTTTGACTGTAAATGACTGTTGGATGTGAATTATGACTTTGTCAACTAAAATAAGTGTGTTTAAAGTCATTTCCGTGCCTGAAATCGCTCAAAATTGAAGCTTTTGAGTAAGCAAAACTCTTTAAAATTGGCAATTTTGGTCACTGTGAGGGTTTAAAAAGTGGTTATTTAACATGAGGCACGATCCAATTGACATTTTGAATGATTTTTGGTACTGTCCAATTAATCAATTTTCGGATGAAAAACGATGACTCCGGACATGTCGAACGATCCCAAAATGGTCTATAATGATGACATTTTAACATTTAATCTTTTGACTGTAAATGACTGTTGGAAGTGAATTATGACTTTGTCAACTAAAATAAGTGTGTTTAAAGTCATTTCTGTGCCTCAAAGGGGTCAAAATTGAAGCTTTTGAGTAATCAAAACTCTGTAAAAATGGCAATTTTGGTCACTGTGAGGGTTTAAAAAGTGGTTATTCAACATGAGGCACGATCCAATTGACATTTTGAATCATTTTTGGTACAGTCCAAAAAATCAATTTTCGGATGAAAAACGATGACTCCGGACATGCCAAACGATCCCAAAATGGTCAATATGGATGAAATTTTAACATTTAATCTTTTGACTGTAAATGACTGTTGGATGTGAATTATGACTTTGTCAACTAAAATAAGTGTGTTTAAAGTCATTTCTGTGCCTCAAAGGGGTCAAAATTGAAGCTTTTGAATAATCAAAACTCTGTAAAAATGGCAATTTTGGTCACTGTGAGGGTTTAAAAAGTGGTTATTCAACATGAGGCACGATCCAATTGCCATTTTGAATCATTTTTGGTACAGTCCAAAAAATCAATTTTCGGATGAAAAACGATGACTCCGGACATGTCGAACGATCCCAAAATGGTCAATATGGATGAAATTTTAACATTTAATCTTTTGACTCTAAATGACTGTTGGATGTGAATTATGACTTTGTCAACTAAAATAAGTGTGTTTAAAGTCATTTCCGTGCCTGAAATGGGTCAAAATTGAAGCTTTTGAGTAAGCAAAACGCTGTAAAAATGGCAATTTTGGTCACTCTGAGGGTTTAAAAAGTGGTCATTCAACATGAGGCACGATCCAATTGACATTTTGAATGATTTTTGGTACAGTCCAAAAAATCAATTTTCGGATGAAAAATTATAACTCCGGACATGTCGAACGATCCCAAAATGGTCAATATGGATGAAATTTTAACATTTAATCTTTTGACTGTAAATGACTGTTGGATGTGAATTATGACTTTGTCAACTAAAATAAGTGTGTTTAAAGTCATTTCTGTGCCTCAAAGGGGTCAAAATTGAAGCTTTTGAGTAATCAAAACTCTGTAAAAATGGCAATTTTGGTCACTGTGAGGGTTTAAAAAGTGGTTATTCAACATGAGGCACGATCCAATTGACATTTTGAATCATTTCTGGTACAGTTCAAAAAATCAATTTTCGGATGAAAAACGATGACTCCGGACATGCCGAACGATCCCAAAATGGTCCATATGGATGAAATTTTAACATTTAATCTTTTGACTATAAATGACTGTTGGATGTGAATTATGACTTTGTCAACTAAAGTAAGTGTGATTAAAGTCATTTCTGTGCCTCAAAGGGGTCAAAATTGAAGCTTTTGAGTAATCAAAACTCTGTAAAAATGGCAAATTTGGTCACTGTGAGGGTTTAAAAAGTGGTTATTCAACATGAGGCACGATCCAATTGCCATTTTGAATCATTTTTGGTACAGTTCAAAAAATCAATTTTCGGATGAAAAACGATGACTCCGGACATGTCGAACGATCCCAAAATGGTCAATATGGATGAAATTTTAATATTTAATCTTTTGACTCTAAATGACTGTTGGATGTGAATTATGACTTTGTCAACTAAAATAAGTGTGTTTAAAGTCATTTCTGTGCCTCAAAGAGGTCAAAATTGAAGCTTTTGAGTAATCAAAACTCTGTAAAAATGGCAATTTTGGTCACTGTGAGGGTTTAAAAAGTGGTTATTCAACATGAGGCACGATCCAATTGACATTTTGAATCATTTTTGGTACAGTCCAAAAAATCAATTTTCGGATGAAAAACGATGACTCCGGACATGTCAAACGATCCCAAAATGGTCAATATGGATGAAATTTTAACATTTAATCTTTTGACTGTAAATGACTGTTGGATGTGAATTATGACTTTGTCAACTAAAATAAGTGTGTTTAAAGTCATTTCTGTGCCTGAAATGGGTCAAAATTGAAGCTTTTGAGTAAGCAAAACTCTGTAAAATTGGCAATTTTGGTCACTGTGAGGGTTTAAAAAGTGGTTATTCAACATGAGGCACGATCCAATTGCCATTTTGAATCAATTTTTGGTACAGTCCAAAAAATCAATTTTCGGATGAAAAACGATGACTCCGGACATGTCGAACGATCCCAAAATGGTCAATATGGATGAAATTTTGACATTTAATCTGTTGACTGTAAATGACTGTTGGATGTGAATTATGACTTTGTCAACTAAAATAAGTGTGTTTAAAGTCATTTCTGTGCCTCAAAGGGGTCAAAATTGAAGCTTTTGAGTAATCAAAACTCTGTAAAAATGGCAATTTTGGTCACTGTGAGGGTTTAAAAAGTGGTTATTCAACATGAGGCACGATCCAATTGACATTTTGAATCATTTTTGGTACAGTCCACAAAATCAATTTTCGGATGAAAAACGATGACTCCCGACATGCCGAACGATCCCAAAATGGTCAATATGGATGAAATTTTAACATTTAATCTTTTGACTGAAATGACTGTTGGATGTGAATTATGACTTTGTCAACTAAAATAAGTGTGTTTAAAGTCATTTCTGTGCCTGAAATGGGTCAAAATTGAAGCTTTTGAGTAAGCAAAACTCTGTAAAATTGGCAATTTTGGTCACTGTGAGGGTTTAAAAAGTGGTTATTCAACATGAGGCACGATCCAATTGACATTTTGAATGATTTTTGGTACAGTCCAAAAAATCAATTTTCGGATGAAAAACGATGACTCCGGACATGTCGAACGATCCCAAAATGGTCAATATGGATGAAATTTTAACATTTAATCTGTTGACTGTAAATGACTGTTGGATGTGAATTATGACTTTGTCAACTAAAATAAGTGTGTTTAAAGTCATTTCTGTGCCTCAAAGGGGTCAAAATTGAAGCTTTTGAGTAATCAAAACTCTGTAAAAATGGCAATTTTGGTCACTGTGAGGGTTTAAAAAGTGGTTATTCAACATGAGGCACGATCCAATTGACATTTTGAATCATTTTTGGTACAGTCCACAAAATCAATTTTCGGATGAAAAACGATGACTCCGGACATGCCGAACGATCCCAAAATGGTCAATATGGATGAAATTTTAACATTTAATCTTTTGACTGAAATGACTGTTGGATGTGAATTATGACTTTGTCAACTAAAATAAGTGTGTTTAAAGTCATTTCTGTGCCTGAAATGGGTCAAAATTGAAGCTTTTGAGTAAGCAAAACTCTGTAAAATTGGCAATTTTGGTCACTGTGAGGGTTTAAAAAGTGGTTATTCAACATGAGGCACGATCCAATTGACATTTTGAATGATTTTTGGTACAGTCCAAAAAATCAATTTTCGGATGAAAAACGATGACTCCGGACATGTCGAACGATCCCAAAATGGTCAATATGGATGAAATTTTAACATTTAATCTTTTGACTGTAAATGACTGTTGTATGTGAATTATGACTTTGTCAACTAAAATAAGTGTGTTTAAAGTCATTTCTGTGCCTCAAAGGGGTCAAAATTGAAGCTTTTGAGTAATCAAAACTCTGTAAAAATGGCAATTTTGGTCACTGTGAGGGTTTAAAAAGTGGTTATTCAACATGAGGCACGATCCAATTGACATTTTGAATCATTTCTGGTACAGTCCAAAAAATCAATTTTCGGATGAAAAACGATGACTCCGGACATGCCGAACGATCCCAAAATGGTCAATATGGATGAAATTTTAACATTTAATCTTTTGACTGTAAATGACTGTTGGATGTGAATTATGACTTTGTCAACTACAATAAGTGTGTTTAAAGTCATTTCTGTGCCTCAAAGGGGTCAAAATTGAAGCTTTTGAGTAATCAAAACTCTGTAAAAATGGCAATTTTGGTCACTGTGAGGGTTTAAAAAGTGGTTATTCAACATGAGGCACGATCCAATTGACATTTTGAATCATTTTTGGTACATTCCAAAAAATCAATTTTCGGATGAAAAACGATGACTCCTGACATGTCGAATGATCCCAAAATGGTCAATATGGACGAAATTTTTACATTTATTCTTTTGACTGTAAATGACTGTTGGATGTGAATTATGACTTTGTCAACTAAAATAAGTGTGTTTAAAGTCATTTCCGTGCCTGAAATGGGTCAAAATTGAAGCTTTTGAGTAAGCAAAACTCTTTAAAATTGGCAATTTTGGTCACTGTGAGGGTTTAAAAAGTGGTTATTCAACATGAGGCACGATCCAATTGACATTTTGAATGATTTTTGGTACTGTCCAAAAACTCAATTTTCGGATGAAAAACGATGACTCCGGAGATGTCGAACGATCCCAAAATGGTCAATATGGATGAAATTTTAACATTTAATCTTTTGACTGTAAATGACTGTTGGATGTGAATTATGACTTTGTCAACTAAAATAAGTGTGTTTAAAGTCATTTCTGTGCCTGAAACGGGTCAAAATTGAAGCTTTTGAGTAAGCAAAACTCTGTAAAAATGGCAATTTTGGTCACTCTGAGGGTTTAAAAAGTGGTCATTCAACATGAGGCACGATCCAATTGACATTTTGAATCATTTTTGGTACAGTCCAAAAAATCAATTTTCGGATGAAAAACGATGACTCCGGACATGTCGAACGATCCCAAAATGGTCAATATGGATGAAATTTTAACATTTAATCTTTTGACTGTAAATGACTGTTGGATGTGAAATATGACTTTGTCAACTAAAATAAGTGTGTTTAAAGTCATTTATGTGCCTCAAAGGGGTCAAAATTGAAGCTTTTGAGTAATCAAAACTCTGTAAAAATGGCAATTTTGGTCACTGTGAGGGTTTAAAAAGTGGTTATTCAACATGAGGCACGATCCAATTGACATTTTGAATCATTTTTGGTACAGTCCAAAAAATCAATTTTCGGATGAAAAACTATGACTCCTGACATGTCGAATGATCCCAAAATGATCAATATGGACGAAATTTTAACATTTAATCTTTTGACTGTAAATGACTGTTGGATGTGAATTATGACTTTGTCAACTAAAATAAGTGTGTTTAAAGTCATTTCCGTGCCTGAAATCGGTCAAAATTGAAGCTTTTGAGTAAGCAAAACTCTTTAAAATTGGCAATTTTGGTCACTGTGAGGGTTTAAAAAGTGGTTATTTAACATGAGGCACGATCCAATTGACATTTTGAATGATTTTTGGTACTGTCCAATTAATCAATTTTCGGATGAAAAACGATGACTCCGGACATGTCGAACGATCCCAAAATGGTCTATAATGATGAAATTTTAACATTTAATCTTTTGACTGTAAATGACTGTTGGAAGTGAATTATGACTTTGTCAACTAAAATAAGTGTGTTTAAAGTCATTTCTGTGCCTCAAAGGGGTCAAAATTGAAGCTTTTGAGTAATCAAAACTCTGTAAAAATGGCAATTTTGGTCACTGTGAGGGTTTAAAAAGTGGTTATTCAACATGAGGCACGATCCAATTGACATTTTGAATCATTTTTGGTACAGTCCAAAAAATCAATTTTCGGATGAAAAACGATGACTCCGGACATGCCAAACGATCCCAAAATGGTCAATATGGATGAAATTTTAACATTTAATCTTTTGACTGTAAATGACTGTTGGATGTGAATTATGACTTTGTCAACTAAAATAAGTGTGTTTAAAGTCATTTCTGTGCCTCAAAGGGGTCAAAATTGAAGCTTTTGAATAATCAAAACTCTGTAAAAATGGCAATTTTGGTCACTGTGAGGGTTTAAAAAGTGGTTATTCAACATGAGGCACGATCCAATTGCCATTTTGAATCATTTTTGGTACAGTCCAAAAAATCAATTTTCGGATGAAAAACGATGACTCCGGACATGTCGAACGATCCCAAAATGGTCAATATGGATGAAATTTTAACATTTAATCTTTTGACTCTAAATGACTGTTGGATGTGAATTATGACTTTGTCAACTAAAATAAGTGTGTTTAAAGTCATTTCCGTGCCTGAAATGGGTCAAAATTGAAGCTTTTGAGTAAGCAAAACGCTGTAAAAATGGCAATTTTGGTCACTCTGAGGGTTTAAAAAGTGGTCATTCAACATGAGGCACGATCCAATTGACATTTTGAATGATTTTTGGTACAGTCCAAAAAATCAATTTTCGGATGAAAAATTATAACTCCGGACATGTCGAACGATCCCAAAATGGTCAATATGGATGAAATTTTAACATTTAATCTTTTGACTGTAAATGACTGTTGGATGTGAATTATGACTTTGTCAACTAAAATAAGTGTGTTTAAAGTCATTTCTGTGCCTCAAAGGGGTCAAAATTGAAGCTTTTGAGTAATCAAAACTCTGTAAAAATGGCAATTTTGGTCACTGTGAGGGTTTAAAAAGTGGTTATTCAACATGAGGCACGATCCAATTGACATTTTGAATCATTTCTGGTACAGTTCAAAAAATCAATTTTCGGATGAAAAACGATGACTCCGGACATGCCGAACGATCCCAAAATGGTCCATATGGATGAAATTTTAACATTTAATCTTTTGACTATAAATGACTGTTGGATGTGAATTATGACTTTGTCAACTAAAGTAAGTGTGATTAAAGTCATTTCTGTGCCTCAAAGGGGTCAAAATTGAAGCTTTTGAGTAATCAAAACTCTGTAAAAATGGCAATTTTGGTCACTGTGAGGGTTTAAAAAGTGGTTATTCAACATGAGGCACGATCCAATTGCCATTTTGAATCATTTTTGGTACAGTTCAAAAAATCAATTTTCGGATGAAAAACGATGACTCCGGACATGTCGAACGATCCCAAAATGGTCAATATGGATGAAATTTTAATATTTAATCTTTTGACTCTAAATGACTGTTGGATGTGAATTATGACTTTGTCAACTAAAATAAGTGTGTTTAAAGTCATTTCTGTGCCTCAAAGAGGTCAAAATTGAAGCTTTTGAGTAATCAAAACTCTGTAAAAATGGCAATTTTGGTCACTGTGAGGGTTTAAAAAGTGGTTATTCAACATGAGGCACGATCCAATTGACATTTTGAATCATTTTTGGTACAGTCCAAAAAATCAATTTTCGGATGAAAAACGATGACTCCGGACATGTCAAACGATCCCAAAATGGTCAATATGGATGAAATTTTAACATTTAATCTTTTGACTGTAAATGACTGTTGGATGTGAATTATGACTTTGTCAACTAAAATAAGTGTGTTTAAAGTCATTTCTGTGCCTGAAATGGGTCAAAATTGAAGCTTTTGAGTAAGCAAAACTCTGTAAAATTGGCAATTTTGGTCACTGTGAGGGTTTAAAAAGTGGTTATTCAACATGAGGCACGATCCAATTGCCATTTTGAATCAATTTTTGGTACAGTCCAAAAAATCAATTTTCGGATGAAAAACGATGACTCCGGACATGTCGAACGATCCCAAAATGGTCAATATGGATGAAATTTTGACATTTAATCTGTTGACTGTAAATGACTGTTGGATGTGAATTATGACTTTGTCAACTAAAATAAGTGTGTTTAAAGTCATTTCTGTGCCTCAAAGGGGTCAAAATTGAAGCTTTTGAGTAATCAAAACTCTGTAAAAATGGCAATTTTGGTCACTGTGAGGGTTTAAAAAGTGGTTATTCAACATGAGGCACGATCCAATTGACATTTTGAATCATTTTTGGTACAGTCCACAAAATCAATTTTCGGATGAAAAACGATGACTCCGGACATGCCGAACGATCCCAAAATGGTCAATATGGATGAAATTTTAACATTTAATCTTTTGACTGAAATGACTGTTGGATGTGAATTATGACTTTGTCAACTAAAATAAGTGTGTTTAAAGTCATTTCTGTGCCTGAAATGGGTCAAAATTGAAGCTTTTGAGTAAGCAAAACTCTGTAAAATTGGCAATTTTGGTCACTGTGAGGGTTTAAAAAGTGGTTATTCAACATGAGGCACGATCCAATTGACATTTTGAATGATTTTTGGTACAGTCCAAAAAATCAATTTTCGGATGAAAAACGATGACTCCGGACATGTCGAACGATCCCAAAATGGTCAATATGGATGAAATTTTAACATTTAATCTGTTGACTGTAAATGACTGGTGGATGTGAATTATGACTTTGTCAACTAAAATAAGTGTGTTTAAAGTCATTTCTGTGCCTCAAAGGGGTCAAAATTGAAGCTTTTGAGTAATCAAAACTCTGTAAAAATGGCAATTTTGGTCACTGTGAGGGTTTAAAAAGTGGTTATTCAACATGAGGCACGATCCAATTGACATTTTGAATCATTTTTGGTACAGTCAACAAAATCAATTTTCGGATGAAAAACGATGACTCCGGACATGCCGAACGATCCCAAAATGGTCAATATGGATGAAATTTTAACATTTAATCTTTTGACTGAAATGACTGTTGGATGTGAATTATGACTTTGTCAACTAAAATAAGTGTGTTTAAAGTCATTTCTGTGCCTGAAATGGGTCAAAATTGAAGCTTTTGAGTAAGCAAAACTCTGTAAAATTGGCAATTTTGGTCACTGTGAGGGTTTAAAAAGTGGTTATTCAACATGAGGCACGATCCAATTGACATTTTGAATGATTTTTGGTACAGTCCAAAAAATCAATTTTCGGATGAAAAACGATGACTCCGGACATGTCGAACGATCCCAAAATGGTCAATATGGATGAAATTTTAACATTTAATCTTTTGACTGTAAATGACTGTTGTATGTGAATTATGACTTTGTCAACTAAAATAAGTGTGTTTAAAGTCATTTCTGTGCCTCAAAGGGGTCAAAATTGAAGCTTTTGAGTAATCAAAACTCTGTAAAAATGGCAATTTTGGTCACTGTGAGGGTTTAAAAAGTGGTTATTCAACATGAGGCACGATCCAATTGACATTTTGAATCATTTCTGGTACAGTCCAAAAAATCAATTTTCGGATGAAAAACGATGACTCCGGACATGCCGAACGATCCCAAAATGGTCAATATGGATGAAATTTTAACATTTAATCTTTTGACTGTAAATGACTGTTGGATGTGAATTATGACTTTGTCAACTACAATAAGTGTGTTTAAAGTCATTTCTGTGCCTCAAAGGGGTCAAAATTGAAGCTTTTGAGTAATCAAAACTCTGTAAAAATGGCAATTTTGGTCACTGTGAGGGTTTAAAAAGTGGTTATTCAACATGAGGCACGATCCAATTGACATTTTGAATCATTTTTGGTACATTCCAAAAAATCAATTTTCGGATGAAAAACGATGACTCCTGACATGTCGAATGATCCCAAAATGGTCAATATGGACGAAATTTTTACATTTATTCTTTTGACTGTAAATGACTGTTGGATGTGAATTATGACTTTGTCAACTAAAATAAGTGTGTTTAAAGTCATTTCCGTGCCTGAAATGGGTCAAAATTGAAGCTTTTGAGTAAGCAAAACTCTTTAAAATTGGCAATTTTGGTCACTGTGAGGGTTTAAAAAGTGGTTATTCAACATGAGGCACGATCCAATTGACATTTTGAATGATTTTTGGTACTGTCCAAAAACTCAATTTTCGGATGAAAAACGATGACTCCGGAGATGTCGAACGATCCCAAAATGGTCAATATGGATGAAATTTTAACATTTAATCTTTTGACTGTAAATGACTGTTGGATGTGAATTATGACTTTGTCAACTAAAATAAGTGTGTTTAAAGTCATTTCTGTGCCTGAAACGGGTCAAAATTGAAGCTTTTGAGTAAGCAAAACTCTGTAAAAATGGCAATTTTGGTCACTCTGAGGGTTTAAAAAGTGGTCATTCAACATGAGGCACGATCCAATTGACATTTTGAATCATTTTTGGTACAGTCCAAAAAATCAATTTTCGGATGAAAAACGATGACTCCGGACATGTCGAACGATCCCAAAATGGTCAATATGGATGAAATTTTAACATTTAATCTTTTGACTGTAAATGACTGTTGGATGTGAAATATGACTTTGTCAACTAAAATAAGTGTGTTTAAAGTCATTTATGTGCCTCAAAGGGGTCAAAATTGAAGCTTTTGAGTAATCAAAACTCTGTAAAAATGGCAATTTTGGTCACTGTGAGGGTTTAAAAAGTGGTTATTCAACATGAGGCACGATCCAATTGACATTTTGAATCATTTTTGGTACAGTCCAAAAAATCCATTTTCGGATGAAAAACTATGACTCCTGACATGTCGAATGATCCCAAAATGATCAATATGGACGAAATTTTAACATTTAATCTTTTGACTGTAAATGACTGTTGGATGTGAATTATGACTTTGTCAACTAAAATAAGTGTGTTTAAAGTCATTTCCGTGCCTGAAATCGGTCAAAATTGAAGCTTTTGAGTAAGCAAAACTCTTTAAAATTGGCAATTTTGGTCACTGTGAGGGTTTAAAAAGTGGTTATTTAACATGAGGCACGATCCAATTGACATTTTGAATGATTTTTGGTACTGTCCAATTAATCAATTTTCGGATGAAAAACGATGACTCCGGACATGTCGAACGATCCCAAAATGGTCTATAATGATGAAATTTTAACATTTAATCTTTTGACTGTAAATGACTGTTGGAAGTGAATTATGACTTTGTCAACTAAAATAAGTGTGTTTAAAGTCATTTCTGTGCCTCAAAGGGGTCAAAATTGAAGCTTTTGAGTAATCAAAACTCTGTAAAAATGGCAATTTTGGTCACTGTGAGGGTTTAAAAAGTGGTTATTCAACATGAGGCACGATCCAATTGACATTTTGAATCATTTTTGGTACAGTCCAAAAAATCAATTTTCGGATGAAAAACGATGACTCCGGACATGCCAAACGATCCCAAAATGGTCAATATGGATGAAATTTTAACATTTAATCTTTTGACTGTAAATGACTGTTGGATGTGAATTATGACTTTGTCAACTAAAATAAGTGTGTTTAAAGTCATTTCTGTGCCTCAAAGGGGTCAAAATTGAAGCTTTTGAATAATCAAAACTCTGTAAAAATGGCAATTTTGGTCACTGTGAGGGTTTAAAAAGTGGTTATTCAACATGAGGCACGATCCAATTGCCATTTTGAATCATTTTTGGTACAGTCCAAAAAATCAATTTTCGGATGAAAAACGATGACTCCGGACATGTCGAACGATCCCAAAATGGTCAATATGGATGAAATTTTAACATTTAATCTTTTGACTCTAAATGACTGTTGGATGTGAATTATGACTTTGTCAACTAAAATAAGTGTGTTTAAAGTCATTTCCGTGCCTGAAATGGGTCAAAATTGAAGCTTTTGAGTAAGCAAAACGCTGTAAAAATGGCAATTTTGGTCACTCTGAGGGTTTAAAAAGTGGTCATTCAACATGAGGCACGATCCAATTGACATTTTGAATGATTTTTGGTACAGTCCAAAAAATCAATTTTCGGATGAAAAATTATAACTCCGGACATGTCGAACGATCCCAAAATGGTCAATATGGATGAAATTTTAACATTTAATCTTTTGACTGTAAATGACTGTTGGATGTGAATTATGACTTTGTCAACTAAAATAAGTGTGTTTAAAGTCATTTCTGTGCCTCAAAGGGGTCAAAATTGAAGCTTTTGAGTAATCAAAACTCTGTAAAAATGGCAATTTTGGTCACTGTGAGGGTTTAAAAAGTGGTTATTCAACATGAGGCACGATCCAATTGACATTTTGAATCATTTCTGGTACAGTTCAAAAAATCAATTTTCGGATGAAAAACGATGACTCCGGACATGCCGAACGATCCCAAAATGGTCCATATGGATGAAATTTTAACATTTAATCTTTTGACTATAAATGACTGTTGGATGTGAATTATGACTTTGTCAACTAAAGTAAGTGTGATTAAAGTCATTTCTGTGCCTCAAAGGGGTCAAAATTGAAGCTTTTGAGTAATCAAAACTCTGTAAAAATGGCAATTTTGGTCACTGTGAGGGTTTAAAAAGTGGTTATTCAACATGAGGCACGATCCAATTGCCATTTTGAATCATTTTTGGTACAGTTCAAAAAATCAATTTTCGGATGAAAAACGATGACTCCGGACATGTCGAACGATCCCAAAATGGTCAATATGGATGAAATTTTAATATTTAATCTTTTGACTCTAAATGACTGTTGGATGTGAATTATGACTTTGTCAACTAAAATAAGTGTGTTTAAAGTCATTTCTGTGCCTCAAAGAGGTCAAAATTGAAGCTTTTGAGTAATCAAAACTCTGTAAAAATGGCAATTTTGGTCACTGTGAGGGTTTAAAAAGTGGTTATTCAACATGAGGCACGATCCAATTGACATTTTGAATCATTTTTGGTACAGTCCAAAAAATCAATTTTCGGATGAAAAACGATGACTCCGGACATGTCAAACGATCCCAAAATGGTCAATATGGATGAAATTTTAACATTTAATCTTTTGACTGTAAATGACTGTTGGATGTGAATTATGACTTTGTCAACTAAAATAAGTGTGTTTAAAGTCATTTCTGTGCCTGAAATGGGTCAAAATTGAAGCTTTTGAGTAAGCAAAACTCTGTAAAATTGGCAATTTTGGTCACTGTGAGGGTTTAAAAAGTGGTTATTCAACATGAGGCACGATCCAATTGCCATTTTGAATCAATTTTTGGTACAGTCCAAAAAATCAATTTTCGGATGAAAAACGATGACTCCGGACATGTCGAACGATCCCAAAATGGTCAATATGGATGAAATTTTGACATTTAATCTGTTGACTGTAAATGACTGTTGGATGTGAATTATGACTTTGTCAACTAAAATAAGTGTGTTTAAAGTCATTTCTGTGCCTCAAAGGGGTCAAAATTGAAGCTTTTGAGTAATCAAAACTCTGTAAAAATGGCAATTTTGGTCACTGTGAGGGTTTAAAAAGTGGTTATTCAACATGAGGCACGATCCAATTGACATTTTGAATCATTTTTGGTACAGTCCACAAAATCAATTTTCGGATGAAAAACGATGACTCCGGACATGCCGAACGATCCCAAAATGGTCAATATGGATGAAATTTTAACATTTAATCTTTTGACTGAAATGACTGTTGGATGTGAATTATGACTTTGTCAACTAAAATAAGTGTGTTTAAAGTCATTTCTGTGCCTGAAATGGGTCAAAATTGAAGCTTTTGAGTAAGCAAAACTCTGTAAAATTGGCAATTTTGGTCACTGTGAGGGTTTAAAAAGTGGTTATTCAACATGAGGCACGATCCAATTGACATTTTGAATGATTTTTGGTACAGTCCAAAAAATCAATTTTCGGATGAAAAACGATGACTCCGGACATGTCGAACGATCCCAAAATGGTCAATATGGATGAAATTTTAACATTTAATCTTTTGACTGTAAATGACTGTTGTATGTGAATTATGACTTTGTCAACTAAAATAAGTGTGTTTAAAGTCATTTCTGTGCCTCAAAGGGGTCAAAATTGAAGCTTTTGAGTAATCAAAACTCTGTAAAAATGGCAATTTTGGTCACTGTGAGGGTTTAAAAAGTGGTTATTCAACATGAGGCACGATCCAATTGACATTTTGAATCATTTCTGGTACAGTCCAAAAAATCAATTTTCGGATGAAAAACGATGACTCCGGACATGCCGAACGATCCCAAAATGGTCAATATGGATGAAATTTTAACATTTAATCTTTTGACTGTAAATGACTGTTGGATGTGAATTATGACTTTGTCAACTACAATAAGTGTGTTTAAAGTCATTTCTGTGCCTCAAAGGGGTCAAAATTGAAGCTTTTGAGTAATCAAAACTCTGTAAAAATGGCAATTTTGGTCACTGTGAGGGTTTAAAAAGTGGTTATTCAACATGAGGCACGATCCAATTGACATTTTGAATCATTTTTGGTACAGTCCAAAAAATCAATTTTCGGATGAAAAACGATGACTCCTGACATGTCGAATGATCCCAAAATGGTCAATATGGACGAAATTTTTACATTTATTCTTTTGACTGTAAATGACTGTTGGATGTGAATTATGACTTTGTCAACTAAAATAAGTGTGTTTAAAGTCATTTCCGTGCCTGAAATGGGTCAAAATTGAAGCTTTTGAGTAAGCAAAACTCTTTAAAATTGGCAATTTTGGTCACTGTGAGGGTTTAAAAAGTGGTTATTCAACATGAGGCACGATCCAATTGACATTTTGAATGATTTTTGGTACTGTCCAAAAACTCAATTTTCGGATGAAAAACGATGACTCCGGAGATGTCGAACGATCCCAAAATGGTCAATATGGATGAAATTTTAACATTTAATCTTTTGACTGTAAATGACTGTTGGATGTGAATTATGACTTTGTCAACTAAAATAAGTGTGTTTAAAGTCATTTCTGTGCCTGAAACGGGTCAAAATTGAAGCTTTTGAGTAAGCAAAACTCTGTAAAAATGGCAATTTTGGTCACTCTGAGGGTTTAAAAAGTGGTCATTCAACATGAGGCACGATCCAATTGACATTTTGAATCATTTTTGGTACAGTCCAAAAAATCAATTTTCGGATGAAAAACGATGACTCCGGACATGTCGAACGATCCCAAAATGGTCAATATGGATGAAATTTTAACATTTAATCTTTTGACTGTAAATGACTGTTGGATGTGAAATATGACTTTGTCAACTAAAATAAGTGTGTTTAAAGTCATTTATGTGCCTCAAAGGGGTCAAAATTGAAGCTTTTGAGTAATCAAAACTCTGTAAAAATGGCAATTTTGGTCACTGTGAGGGTTTAAAAAGTGGTTATTCAACATGAGGCACGATCCAATTGACATTTTGAATCATTTTTGGTACAATCCAAAAAATCAATTTTCGGATGAAAAACTATGACTCCTGACATGTCGAATGATCCCAAAATGATCAATATGGACGAAATTTTAACATTTAATCTTTTGACTGTAAATGACTGTTGGATGTGAATTATGACTTTGTCAACTAAAATAAGTGTGTTTAAAGTCATTTCCGTGCCTGAAATCGGTCAAAATTGAAGCTTTTGAGTAAGCAAAACTCTTTAAAATTGGCAATTTTGGTCACTGTGAGGGTTTAAAAAGTGGTTATTTAACATGAGGCACGATCCAATTGACATTTTGAATGATTTTTGGTACTGTCCAATTAATCAATTTTCGGATGAAAAACGATGACTCCGGACATGTCGAACGATCCCAAAATGGTCTATAATGATGAAATTTTAACATTTAATCTTTTGACTGTAAATGACTGTTGGATGTGAATTATGACTTTGTCAACTAAAATAAGTGTGTTTAAAGTCATTTTTGTGCCTCAAAGGGGTCAAAATTGAAGCTTTTGAGTAATCAAAACTCTGTAAAAATGGCAATTTTGGTCACTGTGAGGGTTTAAAAAGTGGTTATTCAACATGAGGCACGATCCAATTGACATTTTGAATCATTTTTGGTACAGTCCAAAAAATCAATTTTCGGATGAAAAACGATGACTCCGGACATGCCAAACGATCCCAAAATGGTCAATATGGATGAAATTTTAACATTTAATCTTTTGACTGTAAATGACTGTTGGGTGTGAATTATGACTTTGTCAAGTA